>NC_091154.1:58340764-58468264 GCF_040958095.1 Procambarus clarkii | reverse complement strand
AAACAAGCATCCCAGGAACACCAGAGGGGAGGGAAACACCACCACCCCCCACTGCATAGAAACCCTCCCTTTCCCTTACCCTACCTGCCCCCACCCATCCCTCCCTCCCCCCCACCCCATTCTGACCCTGTCACCCCTTCCCCATTCCCATCATATCCCCCCTCCCGCCTTTCCCCTTCTCCCCCTTCATCCCATACCCTCCCTATCCCTCCTCACCCCGTATCCTCCATGTCCCCCCTATCTCCTTAAGCCACACCCTACCTGTCCCCCCCTTCCCTTAAACACGTACCCCCCACCCTAAAATCCTCTGAGACCCACAGACCTTCTCACCCACGGAACAGCTTCCCACACCAGCAGAATGCTCGCCAAGAAAGGGACAAGAAAATGAACAGAAGAAAGTGAGCTTCAAGGCAATGTTCACTAACATAGATAGGATTACAAATAAAACAAGTGAACTCGGAGAATGGGCACGAGAAGAAAACTCAGACATAATAGCACTCACAGAAACAAAGCTAACGAAAACCATAACAAACGCAGTGTTTCCACAGGGCTACTATGTAGTGAGGAAAGAGAGAGAAGGGAGAGGAGGAGATGGTGTAGCTTTGCTAATAAGAGAAGGTTGGAATTTCGAAGAGATGGTAATTCAGAACTGTGAAGTCTTCAGTGATTACATATCAAGCACCATAGCAACTGGAGGACAGAAAATTATAGTAGTAGTCATATATAACCTCCCACCGAATGACAGAAGACTCAGACAGGAATATGATAGAAACAACTTGGCCACCATCAATATAATAGAGAGAGCAGCTTCTGTGGCTAGCAGGAACGGATCCAGACTACTAATCATGGGAGACTTCAACCATGGGAAGATAGATTGGGGTAACAGAGACCCACATGGAGGCCCAGACACATGGACAGCTAAGCTGCTGGATGTGGCAACAAGAAACTTTCTAAGTCAACACGTCAAGGGACCGACAAGAATGAGAGGAGGGGATGAACCAGCCTTGCTTGACCTGATATTTACCCTAAATGAGTCGGATATAAGGGAAGTTAAGTTGGAAGCCCCCTTAGGAATGAGTGATCATAGTGTATTGAGCTTTGAGTACCTGGTTGAGCTAGGAATTATCACCCCCAAAAAAGAACTGGGAAACAAAGGGCTGGCGTACTGAAAGGGAAACTATGAGGAGATGAATAAATTCCTATGGGATATACATTGGGACACAGAACTCATAACCAAGTCCGTATAAGACATGATGGACTATGTCACCCAAAAATGTCAGGAGGCTGTTAGCAGGTTTGTCCCAGCCCTACAACAAAAAACAGAGAAGCAAAGGAAGAATCCGTGGTTTAATAGGGAATGTATGAAAGCAAAGGAGCTGAAAAATAGGGCATGGAGGAACTTCCGTAATAACAGAACACCAGAAAGTAGAGAGAGATACCAGAGAACCAGGAACGAGTATGTTAGTGTGAGAAGAGCAGCAAATGAAAAGGTATGAAAATGATATAGCTAATAAAGCCAAGACCGAGCCAAAGCTACTACACAGTCACATCAGGAGGAAGACAACAGTGAAGGAACAGGTGCTGAAACTTAGGGTGGGAGAGGACAGGTACACAGAGAATGACAAAAAGGTGTGTGAAGAACTCAACAAAAGGTTCCAGGAGGTCTTTACAATAGAACAGGAAGAAGTCATGGCGATAGGAGAGGTGGCAGCAAACCAGGTGACCTTGGAAAGATTCGAAATTACATGAGATGAGGTCAAGAAACACCTATATGAGCTGGATGTGAGAAAAGCTGTTGGGCTGGACGGAATCTCACCATGGGTATTGAAAGAGTGTGCAGGAGCACTTTGCTTGCCACTCTCCATAGTGTATAATAGGTCACTGGAAACGGGAGACCTACCAGAAATATAGAAGACTGCTAATGTAGTACCAATATACAAAAAGGGTGACAGACAAGAGGCACTGAACTACAGGCCAGTGTCCTTAACTTGTATACCATGCAAGGTGATGGAGAAGATTGTGAGAAAAGACCTAGTAACACACTTGGAGAGAAGAGACTTCGTGACAACCCATCAACATGGGTTCAGGGAGGGTAAATTTTGCCTTACAGGCTTGTTAGAATTCTACGATCCGGTGACAAAGATTAAGCAAGAAAGAGAAGGATGGGCGGACTGCATTTTTTTGGACTGTCTGAAAGCCTTTGACACAGTACCCCATGAAAGGTTGATGCATAAGCTGGAGAAACAGGCAGGAGTAACTGGTAAGGCGCTCCAGTGGATAAGGGAGTACCTAAGCAATAGGAAGCAGAGAGTTACAGTGAGGGGTGAGACCTCAGAATGGCGTGAAGTCACCAGTGGAGTCCCACAGGGCTCTGTACTCGGACCTATCCTGTTTCTGATATACGTAAATGATCTCTCAGAGGGTATAGACTCATTCCTCACAATGTTTGCTGACGACGCCAAAATTATGAGAAGGATTAAGACAGAGGAGGACAGCTTGAGGCTTCAAGAAGACCTGGACAAGCTGCAGGAATGGTCGAACAAATGGCTATTAGAGTTTAACCCAAGGAAATGTAATGTAATGAAGATAGGGGTAGGAAGCAGGAGACCAGAAAGAAGGTATCATTTGGGAGATGAAATACTTCAAGAGTCAGAGAGAGAGAGAAAGACCTGGGGGTTGATATCACGCCAGATCTGTCCCCTGAAGCTCATATCAAGAGGATAACATCAGCAGCATATGCCAGGTTGGCTAACATAAGAACGGCCTTTAGAAACTTGTGTAAGGAATCTTTCAGAACATTATATAACACATATGTCAGACCAATCCTGGAGTATGCGGCTCCAGCATGGAGTCCGTATCTAGTCATGCATAAGACTAAACTGGAAAAGGTTCAAAGGTTTTCCACCAGACTAGTACCTGAGCTGAGAGGTATGAGCTACGAGGAGAGACTACGGGAATTAAACCTCACTTCGTTGGAAGACAGAAGAGTTAGGGGGGACATGATCACCACATTCAAGATTCTCCAGGGAATCGACAGGGTTGATAAAGATAGGCTATTTAACACAAGGGGCACACACACTAGGGGACACAGGTGGAAACTGAGTGCCCAAATGAGCCACAGAGATATTAGAAAAAACTTTTTTAGTGTCAGAGTGGTTGACAAATGGAATGCATTAGGGGGTGATGTGGTGGAGGCTGACTCCATACACAGTTTCAAGTGTAGATATGAAAGAGTCCAATAGGCTCAGGAACCTGTACACCTGTTGATTGACGGTTGAGAGGCGGGACCAAAGAGCCAAAGCTCAGCCCCCGCAAGCACAACTAGGTCAGTACAACTAGGTGAGTACTGTCTGTATAGGTCTGTACTCATGCACCTTCACACTGTCTGTACAGGTCTGTACTCATGTACCTTCACACTGTCTGTATAGGTCTGTACTCATGTACCTTCACACTGTCTGTACAGGTCTGTACTCATGTACCTTCACACTGTCTGTATAGGTCTGTACATATGTACCTTCACACTGTCTGTACAGGTCAGTACATTTGCATCTTCACACTGTTCAGGACACTCTTCAGAAATCGTTCAGGACCCTGAATACCACTTATGTCAGACTAATCCTGGAATATGCAGCTCCAGCCTGGAATCCGTACCTAATTAAACACAAGACAAAGTTAGAGAAGATTCAGCGGTATGCCACCAGGCTCGTACCGGAACTGAAAGGAATGAGCTACGAGGAAAGACTAAAGGAGCTGAACCTCACTTCCAAGGAAAACAGAAGAGTAAGGGGAGACTTGATAACCTCCTACAAAATTCTCATGGGAATTGACCGGGTGGACAAAGACAAACTATTCAGCACGGGTGGAACACGAACAAGGGGACACAGGTGGAAACTTAGTACCCAGATGAGCCACAAAGACATAGAAAGATTTTTTCAGTGTCAGAGAAATTAATAAATGGAATGCACTAGGAAGTGATGTGGTGGAGGCTGACTCCATACACAGTTTCAAATGTAGATGTGATAGAGCCCAGTAGGCTCAGGAATCTGTACACCAGTTGATTGACAGTAGAGAGGCGGGACCAAAGAGACGAAGCACAACCCCGGCAAGCGCAACTAGGTGAGTAGGTGAGTACTGTACAGGTGTGTACACATGCACCTTCACACTGTCTATACAATTACCACACCTGTACTCAACGTTTACAGGTCAATGGCTGCACATGTACCACATCTGCACACAGCCTATACAGGCCTATGAGTGTATATATTCCTCACCTGTACACAGCCAGTACAGGTGCAAAATATCGCGCCAGGATCAGGACGAGAGTGATCCCAGAGTGCTACAACTGTGACTGTGGGCACCAGTCTGTGATCCCAGAGTGCTACAACTGTGACTGTGGGCACCAGTCTGTGATCCCAGAGTGCTACAACTGTGACTGTGGGCACCAGTCTGTGATCCCAGAGTGCTACAACTGTGACTGTGGGCACCAGTCTGTGATCCCAGAGTGCTACAACTGTGACTGTGAGCACCAGTCTGTGATCCCAGAGTGCTACAACTGTGACTGTGGGCACCAGTCTGTGATCCCAGAGTGCTACAACTGTGACTGTGAGCACCAGTCTGTGATCCCAGAGTGCTACAACTGTGACTGTGGGCACCAGTCTGTGATCCCAGAGTGCTACAACTGTGACTGTGAGCACCAGTCTGTGATCCCAGAGTGCTACAACTGTGACTGTGGGCACCAGTCTGTGATCCCAGAGTGCTACAACTGTGACTGTGAGCACCAGTCTGTGATCCCAGAGTGCTACAACTGTGACTGTGAGCACCAGTCTGTGATCCCAGAGTGCTACAACTGTGACTGTGAGCACCAGTCTGTGATCCCAGAGTGCTACAACTGTGACTGTGGGCACCAGTCTGTGATCCCAGAGTGCTACAACTGTGACTGTGGGCACCAGTCTGTGATCCCAGAGTGCTACAACTGTGACTGTGAGCACCAGTCTGTGATCCCAGAGTGCTACAACTGTGACTGTGGGCACCAGTCTGTGATCCCAGAGTGCTACAACTGTGATTGTGGGCACCAGTCTGTGATCCCAGAGTGCTACAACTGTGATTGTGAGCACCAGTCTGTACTCCCAGAGTGCTACAACTGTGACTGTGGGCACCAGTCTGTACTCCCAGAGTGCTACAACTGTGACTGTGGACACCAGTCTGTACTCCCAGAGTGCTACAACTGTGACTGTGGACACCAGTCTGTGACGCCAGAGTGCCTGTTGTAGTTTGATTGGATTTATTCATAAAATTTTGTGTTATATATTATTCCAGCTTTCTTTTTTTCAATTGAAGGCTGTTAAGAAGTTGGCCCCCGAGCCCATAAACAGTTAAGAAGTTGGCCCCGAGCCCATAAACAGTGAAGAAGTTGGCCCCCGAGCCCATAAACAGTGAAGAAGTTGGCTCCCGAGCCCATAAACAGTTAAGAAGTTGGCCCCCGAGCCCATAAACAGTTAAGAAGTTGGCCCCCGAGCCCATAAACAGTGAAGAAGTTGGCTCCCGAGCCCATAAACAGTTAAGAAGTTGGCCCCCGAGCCCATAAACAGTGAAGAAGTTGGCCCCCCGAGCCCATAAACAGTGAAGAAGTTGGCTCCCGAGCCCATAAACAGTTAAGAAGTTGGCTCCCGAGCCCATAAACAGTTAAGAAGTTGGCCCCCCGAGCCCATAAACAGTTAAGAAGTTGGCTCCCGAGCCCATAAACAGTGAAGAAGTTGGCTCCCGAGCCCATAAACAGTTAAGAAGTTGGCCCCCGAGCCCATAAACAGTTAAGAAGTTGGCCCCCGAGCCCATAAACAGTTAAGAAGTTGGCCCCCGAGCCCATAAACAGTTAAGAAGTTGGCCCCCGAGCCCATAAACAGTTAAGAAGTTGGCCCCCGAGCCCATAAACAGTTAAGAAGTTGGCTCCCGAGCCCATAAACAGTGAAGAAGTTGACCCCCGAGCCCATAAAAAGTTAAGAAGTTGGCCCCCGAGACCATAAACTATTAAGAAGTAGGCCCCGAGCCCATAAACAGTTAAGAAGTTGGCCCCCAAGCCCATAAACAGTTAAGAAGATGGCCCCGAGCTCACAAACAATTAAGAGGTTGGTTATCGAGCCCTTAAACAGTTAAGAAGTTGGCCCTCGAGCCAATAAACAATTAAGAAGTTGGCCCCCGAGCCCATAAACAGTGAAGAAGTTGGCCCCCGTGCCCAAAAACAGTTAAGAAGTTGGCCCTCGAGCCAATAAACAATTAAGAAGTTGGTTCACGAGCCCATAAACAGTTAATAAGTTGGCCCCAGGGCTTTATAAACAGTTAAAAAGTTGGCCCCTGAACCCATAAACAATTAAGAAGATTACACCCAAGCCCATAAACAGGTAAGAAGTTCCCTTCCAAGCCCAGAAACAGTTAAGAAGTTGGCCCCCGAGCCCATAAACAGTGATGAAGTTGGCCCCGAGCCCATAAGCACTTAAGAAGTAGGCTACCAAGCACATAATCAGTTAAGAAGTTGGCCCCCGAGCCCATAAAAAGTGAAGAAGTTGGCCCTCGAACAGCTAAACAGTTAAGAAGTTGGCTCCGAGCCAAAAAACAGTGAAGAAGTTGGCTCCCCGAACCCATAAACAGTGAAGAAGTTGCCCCCGAGCCCATAAACAGTTAAGAAATTGGCACACGAGCCCATAAACAGTTAAGAAGTTGGCCCCCGAACCCATAAACAGTTAAGAAGTTGGCCCTGAGCAAATAAACAGTTAAGAAGTTTGCCCCAAGCCCATAAACAGTAAAGAGGTTGGTCCCCGAGCCCCTAAACAGTTAAGAGGTTGGCCCTCGAGACAATAAACAATTAGGAAGTTTGCCCTTGAGCCCATAAACAGTGAAGAAGTTGGCCCCCGAACAGTTAAACAGTTAAGAAGTTGGCTCACGAGCCCATAAACAGGTAAGAAGTTGGCCACAGAGCCTATAAACAGCTAAGAAGTTGGTCCCTGAACTCATAAACAATTAAGAAGATGACATCCGAGCCCATAAACAGTAAAGAAGTTGGCGCTCCGAGCTCATAAACAGTGAAGAAGTTGGCCCCTGAACCCATAAACAATTTAGAAGTTGGCCCCCGAGCCCGTAAACTGTCAAAAAGTTAGCCCCTGAACCAAAAAACAATTAAGAAGTTGGCCCCGAGCCCTTATACAGTGCAGAAGTTGGCCCCCGAACAGTTAAACAGTTAAAAAGTTGGCCCCCGAGCCCATAAACACTTAAGAAGATGGTCCCCGAACCCATAAACTATAAAGAAGGTTGCTCCCGGCCCCATAAACAATTAAGAAGTTGGCCACCGAGCTGACAACCAGTTAAAAAGTTGGCTCACGAGCACAAAAACAGTTAAGAAGTTAGCCCCCAAGACCATAAACAGTTAATAAGTTGGCCACAGAGCTTATAAACAGTTAAGAAGTTGGTCCCTGAACTCATAAACAATTAAGAAGATGACATCCGAGCCCATAAACAGTTAAGAAGTTTGCCCCGAGCCCGGAACAGTAAAGAAGTTGGCCACGAACCGATAAACAGTAAAGAAGTTGGCGCCCCGAGCTCATAAACAGTGAAGAAGTTGGCTCTGTGCCAATGAACAGTTAAGAAGATGGTCTCGAAGCTCATAAAAAATTAGGAAGTTTGCCCTGAGCCCATAAACTGTGAAGAAGTTGGCCCCCGAGCCCATAAACAGTTAAGAAGATAGTACCCGAGCCCATAAACAATTAAGAAGATGTTGTCCCAGCTCATAAATTATTTAGAAGTCTGCCCCCGAGCCCATAAAAAGTTAAGAAGTTGGCCCCCGAGCCCATAAATAGTTAGGAAGTTGGACCCCGAGCCCATAAACAGTGAAGAAGTTGGCCCGGAGCCATTGAACAGTTAAGAAGATGGTGCCCTAGCCCATAAACAATTAAGAAATTTGCCCCCGAGCCCATAAACAGTGAAGAAGGTGGCCCCCGAGCCAATAAACAATTAAGAAGATGGTCCCCGAGCCCAAATTCAATAAAGAATTTGGCCTCTGGGCCCATAAACAATTAAGAAGTTGGCCCCCGAGCCCATAAATAGTAATGAATTTGGCCCCCGAGACCATAAAGAGTTAAGAAGTTGGCCCCCGAGCCAATAAACAGTTAAGAAGTTGGCCCCCGAGCCCATAACAGTTCAGAAGTTGGCCCCGAGCCCATAAACAGTTAAGAAGTTTGCCCCGAGCCCATAAACAGTTAGGAAGTTTACCCCCGAGCCCATAAAAAGTTAAGAAGTTGGCCCCAGTGCCCATAAACAATTAAGAAGTTGGCCCCTGCGCTATAAACACTTAAGAAGACGGTCCCCAGCCCATAAACTGTTAAGAAGTTGTCCCGGAGCCCGTAAACAGTTAAGAAGTTGGCCCCGAACCCAAAAACAGTGAATAAGTTGGCCCATGAGCCCTTATACAGTGAAGAAGTTGGCCCCCCGAACAGATAACCAGTTAAGAAGTTGGCCCATGAGTCCATAAACAATTAGGAAGTTTGCCCTTGAGCGCATAAACAGTGAAGAAGTTGGCCCCCGAGTCCATAAACACTTAAGAAGATGGTCCCCGAGTCCATAAACTATAAAGAAGGTTGCTCCCGGCCCCATAAACAATTAAGAAGTTGGCCACGGAGCTGACAACCATTTAAGAAGTTGGCTCACGAGCACAAAAACAGTTAAGAAGTTAGCCCCCAAGACCATAAACAGTTAATAAATTGGCCACAGAGCTTATAAACAGTTAAGAAGTTGGTCCCTGAACTCATAAACAACTAAGAAGATGACACCCGAGCCCATAAACAGTTAAGAAGTTTGCTCCGAGCCCAGAAACAGTAAAGAAGTTGGCGCCCCGAGCTCATAAACAGTGAAGAAGTTGGCCCCGAGCCAATGAACAGTTAAGAAGATGGTCTCCTAGCCCTTAAACAATTAAAAAATTTGCCCCCAAGCTCATAAACAGTTAAGAAGATGGTCCCCGAGCCCATAAACAATAAGGAAGTTTGCCCCTGAGCCCATAAACAGTGAAGAAGTTGGCCCCCCGAGCCCATAAACAGTTAAGAAGATAGTACCCGAGCCCATAAACAATTAAGAAGTTGGCCTCCAAACAGTTAAACAGATAAGAAGTTTGCCCCTGAGCCCATAAACAGTTAAGAAGACGGTCCCCGGGCTTAAAAACTTTAAAGAACTTGGCCCCGAGCCAATAAACACTAAAGAAGTTGGCGCCCCGAGCCCATAAACAATTAAGAAATTTGCCCCCCGCCCATAAACAGTTAAGAAGTTGGCCCCTGAGCCCATAAACGGTTAAGAAGTTGGCCCCCGAGCGAATAAACAGTTAAGAAGTTGGCCCCCGAGCTTATAAACAGTTAAGAAGTTGGCCCCAAGCCCATAAACAGTTAAGAAGTTTGTCCCCGAGCCCAAAAACAGTTAAGAAGTTTGCCCCGAGCCCATAAACAGTTAAAAAGTTTGCCCCAAGCCCATAAACAGTTAAGAAGTTTGTCCCCGAGCCCACAAACAGTTAAGAAGTTGGCCCCATTGCCCATTAACAATTAAGAAGACGGCCCCGAAACCATAAAAAGTAAAAAAGTTGTCCCCAGCCCATAAACAGTTAAGAAGTTGTCCCCGAGCCCGTAAACAGTTAAAAAGTTAGCCCCGAACCCAAAAACAGTGAATAAGTTGGCCCCCGAGCCCATAAACAGTGAAGTTTGCCTCCGAGCCCAAAAACAGTTATGAAGATGGTCACCCAGCCCATAAACAGTAAAAAAGTTGGCCCCCGAGCATTTAAGAAGATGGCCCCTGTGCCCATAAACAGTAAAAAAGTTGGCCCCCGAGCTCGTAAACTTTTAAAAAGTTGGCCCCCTGAACCAATAAACAATTTAGAAGTTGGCCCCCGAGCCCTTAAACAGTGAAGACGTTGGCCCCCGAACAGTTAAACAGAAATTGGCCCCGAGCCAATAAACAGTTAAGAAGATGGTCCCCGAGCCCATAAACAATTACGAAGTTTGCCTCTGAGCCCATAACAGTGAAGAAGTTGGCCCCTAAGCCCATAAACAGTTAAAAAGATGGTCCCCGAGCCCTTAAACAATTAAGAAGATGGTCCCCGAGCCCATAAACTATAAAGAAGTTGGCCACCAGGCCCATAAACAATTAAGAAGTTGGCCACCGAGGCGATAAACAGTTAAGAAGTGTGCCCCCGAGCCCATAAATAGTTAAGAATTTGGCCCCGAGCCCATAAACAATTAAGAAGATGTTGTCCAAGCCCATAAATTATTAAGAAGTCGGCCCACGAGCCCATAAGCAGTTAAGAAGTTGGCCCCCGAGCCCATAAACATTTAAAAAGTTGGCCCCGAGCCCATAAACAGTTAAGAAGTTTGCCCCAAAACCATAAGCAGTTAAGAAGTTGGCCCCGAGCACGTAAACAGTGAAGAAGTTGCCCCTAGTACCCAAAAACAGTGAAGAAGTTGGCCCCCCCCCGAGCCCATAAACAGTGAAGAATTTGGCCCATAAGTCCATAAACAGTGAAGAAGATGGCCCCGAGCCCGTAAAAAATGAAGAAGTTGGTCCCCGAACAGTTAAGAAGTTGGCTCCGAGCTCAGAAACTGTAAAGAAGTTGCCCAAGAGCCAATAAACAGTAAAGAAGTTGGCGACCCGAGCCCATAAACAGTGTAGAAGTTGGCCCCGAGCCAATAAACTGTTTAGAAGATGGTTCCCTAGCCCATAAAATATTAAGAAATTTGCCCCAGTGCCAATAAACAGTGAAGAAGATGGCTCCCGAGCCCATAAACAGTTAAGAAATTGGCTCCGAGCCCATAAACAGTTAAGAAGGTGGCCCCAGTCCCCATAAAGAATTAAGAAGATGGCCTCGAGCCCATTAACAGTGAAGAAGTGTGCGTCCTAGCATATATACAGTTAGGAAGATGGTCCGCCGAGCCCATAAACTATAAAGAAGTTGGCAACCGGGCCCATAAACAATAAAGAAGATGGTCCCCGAGCCCATAAACAGTTAAGAAGGTGGCCCCAGTCCCTATAAACAGTTAAGAAGTTGGCCCCCGAGCCCATAAACAATTAAGAAGTGTGTCCCAGTGCCCATAAACTATTAAGAAGATGACCCCGAGTCCATAAAAAAATAAGAAGTTTGCCACCGAGCCCATAAACAGTTAAGAAGGTGGCCCCTGCACCCATAAACAGTTAAGAAGACGGTCCCCGAGCCCATAAACAGTTAGGAAGTTGGCCCCCGTGCCCATAAACAGATAAGAAGTTGGCCCCCGAGCCCGTAAACAGTTAAGAAGTTGGCCCCAGTGCCCATAAACAATTAAGAAGATGGCCGCGAGTCCATAAAAAGTTAAGAAGTTTGCCACCGAGCCCAAAAACAGTTAAGAAGTTGGCCCCTGCGCCCAAAAACACTTAAGAAGATGGTCCCGGAGCCCGTAAACAGTCAAGAAGTTGGCCTCCGGCCCCCAAAACAGTGAAGAAGTTGGCCCCCCCCCCGAGCCCATAAACAGTGAAGAAGTTGGCCCCCGAAATGTTAAACAGTTAAGAAGTTGGCCCCGAGCCCAGAAACAGTGAAGAAGTTGGCCCTCGAGCCCATAAACAGTTAAAAAGTGGGCCCCCGAGCCCATAAACAGTTAAGACGGTGGCCCCAGTCCCCCATAAACAATTAAGAAGTTGGCTACCGAGCTGATAAACAGTTAAGAAGTTGGCCCCCGAGCCTATAAATAGTTAAGAATTTGTCCCAGAGCCCATAAACAGTTAAGAAGTTGTTTTCCGAGCACATAAATTATTAAGAATTCGGCCTCCGAACCCATAAACAGTTAAGAAGTTGGCCCCCGAGCCAATAAACAGTTAAGAAGTTGGCCCCCTAGCCCATAAACAGTTAATAAATTGGCCCCGAGCCTATAAACAGTTAAGAAGATTGCCCCCGAGCTCATAAACAGTTAAGAAGTTGGTCCCAGTGCCCATAAACTATTAAGAAGATGGCCCCGAGTCCATAAAAAGATAAGAAGTTTGCCACCGAACCCATAGACAGTAAAGAAGGTGGCCCCTGCGCCCATGAACAGTTAAGAAGACTGTCCCCGAGCCCATAAACAGTTAAGAAGTTGGCCCCGAGCCCGTAATTAGTTAAGAATTTGGCCCCAGAGCCCAAAAACAGTGAAGAAATTGGCCCTCCCGCGCCCATAAAGAGTGAAGAAGTTGGCCCACGAGCCCATAAACAGTAAAGAAGTTGGCCCCCGAACAGTTAAACATTTAAGAAGTTGGCTCCGAGCCCATAAACAGTGAAGAAACTGGCCCCGAGCCCGTAAAAAGTGAAAAAATTGGCACCAGAACAGTTAAACAGTTAAGAAGATGGCCCCGAGCCAATAAACATTAAAGAAGTTGGCGCCCCGAGCCCATAAACAGTTAAGAAGTTGGCCCCGAGCCAATGAACAGTTAAGAAGATGGTCCCCTAGCCCATAAACAGTTAAGAAGTTGTCCCCCGAGCCAATAAACAGTTAAGAAGTTTGCCCCGTGCCCATAAACAGTTAAGAAGTAGGCCCCGAGCCCATAAACAGTTAAGAAGTTTGCCCCCGAGCCCATAATCAGTTAAGAAGTTGACCCTCGAGCCCATAAAAAGTTAAGAAGTTGGCCCCAGTGCCCATAAACTATTAAGAAGATGGCCCCGAGTCCATAAAAAGATAAGAAGTTTGCCACCGAGCCCATAAACATATAAGAAGGTGGCCCGTGCGCCCATAAACAGTTAAGAAGACGGTCCCCGAGCCCATAAACACTTAAGAAGTTGGCCCCCGAGCCCGTAAACAGTTAAGAAGTTGGCCCAGAGCCTAAAAACAAGTATGAAGTTAGCCCCCGTGCCAAGAAAAAGATAAGACGTTGGGCCCTGAGCCCGTAAACCGTTGAGAAGTTGGCCCCCGAGCCCAAATAAAGTTAATAAGTTGGCCCCCGAGCTCATAAAATATTAGGAAGATAGCTCCGAGCCCATAAAAAGTTAAGAAGTTTGCCCTCGAGCCAATAAACAGTTAAGAAGTTGGCCCCCGAGCCCATAAACAGATAAAAAGTTGGCCCCTGAGCCCATAAACTGTTAGGAAGACGGTCCCCAAGCCCATAAACAAGTAAGAATTTGGTCCCGAGCAAATAAACAGTTATGAAGTTGGCCCCCGAGCCTATATACAGTTAAGAAGTTGGCCCCTAAATCCATAAATAATTAGGAAGATGGCCCCCCAAGCTATTAAACAGTTAAGAAGTTGGAACCCAAGGCCATAAACAGCTAAGAAGTGGGCCCCCGAGCCCATAAACAATAAGGAAGTGTGCTTAGCGCCCATAAACAGTTAAGAAGTTGGCCCCCGAGCCCATAAAAAGTGAATAAGTTGGCCCCCAAGCACATAAACAGTTAAGAAGTTGGCACCCGAGCCAATAAACAATTGAGAAGTAAGCCCAGAGCCCATAAACAGTTAAGAAGTTGGCCCCTGAGCTATAAACAGTGAAGAAGTTGGCCCCCGAGCCCATAAACAGTAAAGAAATTGGACCCCGAACAGTTAAACAGTTAAGAAGTTGGCCCCCGAACAGTTAAACAGTTAAGAAGTTTGCCCTCGATCCCATAAACAGTTAAGAAGACGGTCCCCGAGCCCAAAAACAATTGAGAAGTTGGCCCCTAACTCATAAAAAGTTAAGAAGTGGGTCCCCAAGACCATAAACTGTTAAGAAGTTGGTCCCCGAGCTAATAAACAGTTATGAAGTTGGCCCCCGGGCCTATAAACAGTTAAGATGTTGGCCCCCGAGCCAATAAACAGTTAAGATGTTGGCCCCCCGAGCCCATAAACAGTAAAGAAGGTGGTCCCCGAGCCCATAAACAGTTAAGAAGATGGTCCCCGAGCCCATAAGCAGTTAAGAAGCTGGCCCCCGAGCCCCATAAACAATTAAGAAGATGGCCCCTGAGCCCATAAACAGTTAAGAAGCTGGCCCCCGAGCCTATAAACAGTGAAGAAGGTGGCCCCCGAGCACATAAACAGTTAAGAATTTGACACCCGAGCCCATAAACAGTAAAGAATTTGGCCCCCGAGCCCACAAACAGTTAAGAAGATGGTCCCCCGAGCCCATAAGCAGTTAAGAAGTTGGCCCGCGAGCCCCATAAAAAATTAAGAAGATTGTCCCCAAGCCCATAAACTATTAAGAAGTGGGCCCCCGAGCCCATAAAAAGTTACGAAGTTTGTCTTCGAGCCCATAAAAAGTTAAGAAGTTGGCAATCGAGCCCATAAACAGTTAAGAAGTGGGCCCCCGAGCCCATAAAAAGTTACGAAGTTTGTCTTCGAGCCCATAAACTGCTAAGAAGCTGGCCCAGAGCTAATAAACAGTTAAGAAGTTGGCTCCTGAGCCTATAAACAGTTAAGAAGTTGGCCCCCGAGCCCATAAACTATTAAGAACTTGGCCCCCGAGCCCATAAACAGTTAAGAAGTGGATCCCCGAGCCCATAAACAGTGAAGAAGTTGGCCTCTAATTCCAAAAACTATTTAAAAGTTGATCCTGAGCCAATAAATAGTTAAGAAGTTGGCCCCTAAGCACATAAACTGTTAAGAAGGTGGCCCCGATCCTATAAACAATTAGGAAGATGGTCCCCGAGCCCATAAACTATAAAGAAGTTGGCCACAGGGCAATAAACAATTAAGAAGTTGGCCACCGAGCCGATAAACAGTTAAGAACTTTGTCCCTGAACCACTAAACAGTTAAGAAGTTGACTACCGAGCCAACAACAGTTAAGAAGTTGGCCACAGTGCCCATGAAAAATTAGGAAGATGGCCCTGAGCCCTAAAAAGTTAAGAAGTTTGCCACCGAGCCCATAAACAGTTAAGAAGAAGTTGACCCCTGAGCCCATAAACAGTTAAGAAGACGGTCCCCGAGCCCATAAATAGTTAAAAAGTTTGCCCTTGACCCCATAAACAGATAAGAAGTTGGACGCTGAGCCCCATAAACTATTAAGAAGAAGGTCCAAAAGCCAATAAACAGTTAAGAAGTTGGCCCCAAGCCCATAAACAATTAAGAAGTTGGCCCCCCAAGCCGATATTGTTACGGCCTTCTCGGGTTGCAACCGGGTTCTTACTCTGTTGTTGTTAGAGGAAGGGTATCCGGCCCCAAGCCAGTAGTGGCTTTCAAGGGATGAGATCCGTAACGCAAGTAAATTAAAGGGGAAGGGAAATAAAGTCAAAAACTTAATAATATAATTAACACCTTCACCATAAATGCTATATAAAGATTAACACAAGGGGGAGGAATAAACACTAGAATGCACAACGTAGTCTTCTTCTGAAGACTCTGAACGTTCACGGTGCTCAACGGTGCCAAGCTCTTGGTCCTCTCGTGGCCTCATGACGAATCCTTCGATTCTCTCGAGTCTACCCTGGCCACAGGCCAGCCAAATCAAAGTTCCACTGGGGGCACCGACGTGGAGGCCTTCAACCACAAGTCCAGCCGGCAGCTGGCAGGTTCCAAATCAGCGAAGCTGGTTAAGCCACTCCACGATCGATACTAAGGTAGCGAACCCTAGTCAGGAGCCTCGTGTGATACCACAGATCACTCTCCTTTCCACAACACCCCAGTGGTTAAGCGTCTCCACCAGTCAGTCCTGGGTATGACAATCCTTCAACTGCCACTTCACAGGCAGGGTAACACCACAGTGTTCATCCGGGGGGCGACTCACAGCTGCTGCAGCAAACACTTGGAGACGAGACGACTGCCTTGGGTAGACTGATCCAACTTCCATTACAGCAGTCCCAGGTCGACTCTGTAATCAGACACGTCATCAATAATAGAGACACACTAGGGCATGTCACTTACCGGCTTAGACACAAACGCCCGACGAATCTACTCCATAGATGGCGTTACTGTCTGAGCGCCACCTCACCAGAGGTCAGCAGCGGCTGTGTTATGAGCTGAGCAGGACTGGAAACTAGCCCTTGTGGCCAGTACACCTCGTCCTCACCAGGTGTCGTCGTCCATTTGGAGGGGGTTTCGGGAGCTGACCCACAGATGGCGTGGTCGTCACTGCTCCAGGCTCGGACGCTGGATTCGGGTCCGTAACAGTTATACAGTTAAGAAGTTGGCCCCTGAACCCATAAACAGTCAAGAAGTTGGCCCCCGAGCCTATAAACAGTTAAGAAGTTGGCCCCGAGGTCATAAACAGCTAAGAAGTTTGCCCCCGAGCCCATAAATAGTTAAGAATTTAGCCCCCGAGCCCATAAACAGTGCAGAAATTGGCCCCCGAGCCCCTAAATACTTAAGAAGTTGGTAACCGAGTCCATAAACACTTAAGAGGTTGGCCCCCGAGCCCATAAACAGTTAAGAAGTTGGCCCCCGAACCAAAAAATAGTGAAGAAGTTGGCCCTCTGCCCAATAAACATTTAAGAAGTTGGCCCCCGAGCCCATAAATAGTTAGGAAGTTGGCCCCGAGCCCATAAACAGTTAAGAAGTTTGCCCCCGAGCCCATAATCAGTAAAGAAGTTGGCCCCGAACAGTTAAACAGTTAAGAAGTTGGCCCCGAGCCCATAAACAGTTAAGAAGTTGGCCCCGAGCCCATAAACAGTTAAGAAGTTTGCCCCCGAGCCCATAATCAGTTAAGAAGTTGACCCTCGATCCCATAAAAAGTTAAGAAGTTGGCCCCAGTGCCCATAAACTATTAAGAAGATGGCCCCGAGTCCATAAAAAGATAAGAAGTTTGCCACCGAGCCCATAAACATATAAGAAGGTGGCCCGTGCGCCCATAAACAGTTAAGAAGACGGTCCCCGATCCCCTAAACACTTAAGAAGTTGGCCCCCGAGCCCGTAAACAGTTGAGAAGTTGGCCCAGAGCCTAAAAACAAGTATGAAGTTGGCCCCCGTGCCAAGAAAAAGATAAGTTGGCCCCTGAGCCTGTAAACAGTTGAGAAGTTGGCCCCCGAGCCCCAATAAAGTTAATAAGTTGGCCCCCGAGCCCATAAAATATTAGGAAGATAGCTCCGAGCCCATAAAAAGTTAAGAAGTTTGCCCTCGAGCCAATAAACAGTTAAGAAGTTGGCCCCCGAGCCCATAAACAGATAAGAAGTTGGCCCCTGAGCCCATAAACTATTAAGAAGACGGTCCCCAAGCCCATAAACAGTTAAGAATTTGGTCCCCGAGCAAATAAACAGTTATGAAGTTGGCCCCCGAGCCTATATACAGTTAAGAAGTTGGCCCCTAAATCCATAAATAATTAGGAAGATGGCCCCCCGAGCTATTAAACAGTTAAGAAGTTGGAACCCAAGGCCATAAACAGCCAAAAAGTGGGCCCCCGAGCCCATAAACAATAAGGAAGTGTGCTTAGCGCCCATAAACAGTTAAGAAGTTGGCCCCCGAGCCCATAAAAAGTGAAGAAATAGGACCCCGAACAGTTAAACAGTTAAGAAGTTGGCCCCGAGCCCATATACAGTGAAGAAGTTGGCCCCCTCGAGACCATAAACAGTGAAGAAGTTGGCCCTTAAAGCCCATAAACATTTAAGAAGTTGGCCCCCAAACAGTTAAACAGTTAAGAAGTTGGCCCCCGAACAGGCAAACAGTTAAGAAGTTTGCCCTCGATCCCATAAACAGTTAAGAAGACAGTCCCCGAGCCCAAAAACAATTGAGAAGTTGGCCCCTAACCCATAAAAAGTTTAGAAGTGGGTCCCCGAGACCATAAACTGTTAAGAAGTTGGTCCCCGAGCTAATAAACAGTTATGAAGTTGGCCCCCCGGGCCTATAAACAGTTAAGAAGGTGGCCCCTGAACCCATAAACAATTAAGAAGATGGCCCCCGAGCCCATAAACAGTTAGGAAGCTGGCCCCCGAGCCTATAAACAGTGAAGAAGGTGGCCCCCGAGCACATAAGCAGTTAAGAATTTGACACCCGAGCCCATAAACAGTAAAGAAGTTGGCCCCCGAGCCCATAAACAGTTAAGAAGATGGTCCCCCGAGCCCATAAGCAGTTAAGAAGTTGGCCCCCGAGCCCCATAAAAAATTAAGAAGATTGTCCCCGAGCCCATAAACTATTAAGAAGTGGGCCCCCGAGCCCATAAAAAGTTACGAAGTTTGTCTTCGAGCCCATAAACAGTTAAGAAGTTGGCAATCGAGCCCATAAATAGTTAAGAAGTGGGCCCCCGAGCCCATAAAAAGTTACGAAGTTTGTCTTCGAGCCCATAAACTGTTAAGAAGCTGGCCCCCGAGCTAATAAACAGTTAAGAAGTTGGCTCCTGAGCCTATAAACAGTTAAGAAGTTGGCCCCCGAGCCCATAAACTATTAAGAACTTGGCCCCTGAGCCCATAAACAGTTAAGAAGTGGATCCCCGAGCCCATAAACAGTTAAGATGTGGCCCTGAGCCCATAAACAGTGAAGAAGTTGGCCCCTGATTCCAAAAAACTATTTAAAAGTTGATCCTGAGCCAATAAATAGTTAAGAAGTTGGCCCCCGAGCCCATAAACAGTTAAGAAGTTGGCCCCCGCGCCCAAAAATAGCGAAGAAGTTGGCCCTCGAGCCAATAAACAGTTATGAAATTGGCCCCCGAGCCTATAAACAGTAAAGAAGGTGGCCCCTGAACCCATAAACAATTAAGAAGATGGCCCCTGAGCCCATAAACCGTTAAGAAGTTGGCCCCCGAGGCTATAAACAGTGAAGAAGGTAGCCCCCGAGCACATAAACAGTTAAGAAGCTGGAACCCGAGCCCATACACAGTAAAGAAGTTGGCACCCGAGCCCATACACAGTAAAGAAGTTGGCCCCCGAGCCCATAAACAGTTAAGAAACGTTGCCCGAAACGCTTTGCGTAATAGTGGCTTTACGCATTGTATGTACTAGCTCTATCTATAAAGCCAACAAACTTTGTAAAATCTCTTCATGTATGTACCTTACCTAAATAAAAATTATTATTATTATTATTATAAAAAGTTGGCCCCCGTGCCCATAAACAGTTAAGAAATGGTCCCTGTACCCATAAACTATTAAGAAGTGGGCCCCAAAGCCCATAAACAGTTAAGAAGTTTGTCCGCGAGCCAATAAACAGTTAAGAAGTTGGCAATCGAGCCCATAAACACTTAAGAAGTTGGCCCCTGAGACCACAAACATTTAAGAAAACGGTCCCCGAGCCCGTAAACCGTTAAGAAGCTGGCCCCCGAGCTAATAAACAGTTAAGAAGTTGGCCCCCGAGCCTATAAACAGTTAAGAAGTTGGCCCCCGAGCCCATAAACAGTTAAGAAGTTGCCCCGCGATTCCAAAAACTATTAAAAAGTTTGCCCTGAACCAATAAATAGTTAAGAAGTTGGCCCCTAAGCCCATAAACAGTTAAGAAGGTAGCCCCGAACCCATAAACAATTAGGAAGATGGTCCCCGAGCCCATAAACTATAAAGAAGTTGGCCACCGGGCCCATAAACAGTTAAGAAGTTGGCCCCCGAGCCCATAAACAGTTAGGAAGATGGTCCCCGACCCCATAAATAGGTAAGAATTTGGCTCAGAGCCCATAAAGAATTAAGAAGATGTTTTCCGTGCCCATAAATTATTAAGAAGATGGCCCCGAGCCCATATAAAGTTAGGAAGTTTGCCACCAAGACCAAAAACAGTTAAGAACTTTGCCACCAAGACGAAAAACAGTTAAGAAGTTGACCCCTGAGCCCATAAACAGTTAAGAAGACGGTCCCCGAGCCCATAAACAGTTAAGAAGTTGGCCCCCGTGCTAATAAACAGTTAAAAAAGACGGTCCTAGAGGCCATAAACAAGTAAGAAGTTTGCCCCCAAGCCCTTATACAGTTAAGAATTTAGCCCCCGAGCCCATAAACAGTGAAGAAGTTGGCCCCCGAGCCCATAAACAGTTAAGAAGTTGGCCCCCGAGCGGAAAATAAGTGAAGAATTTGGCTCTCGAGCTAATAAAAAGTTAAGAAGTTGGCCCCCGCGCCCATAAACAGTGAAGAATGTAACACTGTAAAAGTGTTTGGTTTAGTTGTATTTAATACATACATAGAGTACATGAGTCACAGACAGGAATTTGAGAAGGCGCCAGCTTGGTCGGCCTGAGTTTCACACCTCTAAGAGTTAATGACCCCAAGTGACCGGAGGTCAGATCATGCGAATTTCACCTTACTTCTACTAATCTTATAATTGGAGCCTGGTAGCCTTCAAACATGCCGACGTTTAAGGAGTGGCTTGGTAGAGAGCCGGAGGCTATCTACTTGTGGGCGGAGTTAGTTACTAGGTTCCCAATATATACTCGGAGAGCGATCGATTCGAGAGCATTAACAAGACAGACAGAACGGCAGTCAGCAGAGCAGAGAAGATGGCCCTAGCAGGGAAGCTGTCGGCCGGCAGGGCGGGACAGTCTCTGCTCAACTATAGACCCCCCCCTCTATCCAGCTGTAGGCAGACACTTGGTGAGTTGAACAGTAAGGTGACTTGGTCGTGTTTTACAAGTGTTGTGTGATGATCAGGGGCAGTCAGTTGTAGTGTTCTCAGATTCTTGGAGGATGACTCACTTTACATATATATATCTTGAACATTGCTTAAATTATGATAGTTATCATGTGAAATATAATTGAATTTATTATTTAAATGGACTTTATTTTGTTCCCTAGAGATTTTGAGTTGAGGTGAGAAAGCCTCTGTGATTACTGGTTTCATGGTTTAGAATGAGTACATGATAAAGATGGGACATACTAATAATGACCTCTTGATAACATCTTTTGTGAATATTGTGATACAGACAAGTTCCATTCCTTGTCTTGTATGAAATGGTCTTGAATGGATGGTGGCAGCATTTCGTCTTCTACTATCTACTCTTCTATTTCTACTATCTACTCTTCTACTTCTACCTATCTACACCTCTCCCTCCACCCCTCTCTAAACTCTCACTTTCAACTAATGACCCTCCCACCTCTCTCACCCCAAACCCTCACTAATTACTTCACTATTCATCGTTGTCTCTTATACGTTTGTGGCAATGATTATGTATTCTAGAGTTCTCTCTAGGGTTTCGGGTAACTGATCAAGTGACGGCGCCTTGTAGTCTTAGCACCTAGGTAGTCGAATACCTAGGTTACAAGGTGTTGAACGAGAGAGGTTGCCTTAGGAACTCTGGAGGGTGCTCTAGAATAGTTAGCTAACTGGGGACGGGATAACGGACTAGAGAGAGCTGTTCCCCCCGGCCTCGTTAGTTGATTGGGGGGTGGAATAAAGGACAAGATAGAGCTATTTCCCCCATCCCCCGTTACAAGAAGTTGGGTCTCTGAGCCCGTAAATAGTTAAGAAGTTGGCCCATCCCCCCCGAGTCCAATAATAGTGAAGAAGTTGGCCACCGAGCCTATAACCAGTTAAGAATTTGGCCCCCGAGCCCAAAAATAGTGAAGAAGTTGGCCCTTGAGACAATAAACAGTTAGGAAGTTGACCCTCGAGCCAATAAACAGTTAAGAAGTTGGCCCCCGAGCCCAAAAATAGTGAAGAAGTTGGCCCATTGTTCATAAATAGTTAAGAAGTTAGCCCTCGAGCCCATAAACAGTTAAGAAGTTTGCCCCCGCGCCCAAAATTAGCTAAGAAATTGGCCCTCGAGCCAATAAACAGTTAAGAAGTTGGCCCCCGAGCTCAAAAATAGTGAAGAAGTTGGCCTTCGAGCCAATAAACAGTTAAGAAGTTGGCTCCTGAGTAAAAAAATAGTGAAGAAGTTGGCCCCAGAACATATAACCAGTTAAGGATTTGGCCCCCGAGCAAAAAAATAGTGAAGAAGTTGGCCCCTGGTTCATAAATAGTAAAGAAGTTGGCTCCCGAGCACCAAAAAAGTGAAGAAGTTGGCCCTTGAGCCAATAAACACTTTAGAAGTTGGCTCCCGAGCCCACAAACTGTTAAAAAGTTGGCCCCTGAACCCATAAACAATTAAGAAGTTGGCCGCCGAGCCCATAAACAGTTAAGAAGTTGGCCCTCGAGCTTATAACCAGTTAAGAATTTGGCCCCTGAGCCCAAAAATAGTGAAGAAGTTGGCCATCGAGCCAATAAACAGTTAAGAAGTTGGCCCCCCCGCCCGAGCCAAAAATAGTGAAGAAGTTGGCCCTCGAGCCAATAAACAGTAAAGAAGTTGGCCTCTCGAGCCAACTTCTCGCTCGTTGGGGCCAAATAAACAGTTAAGAAGTTGGCCCCTGAGCCCATAAACAGCTAAGAAGTTGGCCCCGAGCCCATAAACAGTTAAGAAGTGGGTCCCCGAGCCAACAAACAGTAAAGAAGTTGGCCCCGAGCCAAGAAACAGTAAAAAAGTTGGCGCACCGAGCCCATAAACAGTGAAGAAGTTGGCCCCGAGCCAATAAACAGTTAAGGAGATAGTCCCGAGCTAATAAACAGTTAAGAAGTTGGCCCCGAGCCAATAAACAGTTAAGAAGATGGTCCTCGAGCTAATAAACAGTTAAGAAGTTGGCCCCCGAGCCTATAAACAGTTAAGAAGTTAGCCCCCGAGCCCTTAAACAGTTAAGAAGTGGGTCTCAGAGCCAATAAACAGTAAAGAAGTTGGCCCAGAGCCAAGAAACAATAAAGAAGTTGGCGCCCCGAGCCCACAAACAGTGAAGAAGTTGGCCCCGAGCCAATAAACAGTTAAGAAGATTGTCCCCACGCCCATAAACAATAAGGAAGATTGTCCCCGAGCCCATAAACTATAAAGAAGTTGGCCACCGGGTCCATAAACAAATACGAAGTTGACCACCGAGCCGATAAACAGTTAAGAAGTTGGCCCCCGAGCCTATAAATAGTTAAGAATTTGTCCCAGAGCCCAGAAAGTTGTTCTCCGAGCCCATAAATTATTAAGAAGTCGGCCTCCGAGCCCATAAACAGTTAATAAGTTGGCCCCGAGCCTATAAACAGTTAAGAAGTTTGCCCCCAAGCCAATAAACAGTTAGGAATTTGGCCCCCGAGCCCATAAACAGATATGAAGTTGGTCCCAGTGCCCATAAACTATTAAGAAGATGGCCCCGAGGTCATAAAAAGATAAGAAGTTTCCACCGAGGCCTTAAACAGTTAAGAAGGTGGCCCCTGCGCTCATAAACAGTTAAGAAGACGGTCCCCGAGCCCATGAACAGTTAAGAAGTTGGCCCCGAGCCCGTAAACAGTTAAGAAATTGGCCCCCGAGCACAAAAACAGTGAAGAAGTTGGCCCCCCCTGAGCACATATGAAAGAAGTTGGCCCACGAGCCCATAAACAGTGAAAAAGTTGGCCCCCGAACAGTTAAACAGTTAAGAAGTTGGCCCCGAGCCCATAAACAGTGAAGAAACTGGCCCCGAGTTCGCAAAAAGTGAAAAAGTTGGCCCCATAACAGTTAAACAGTTAAGAAGTTGGCCCCCAGCCAATAAACAGTTAAGAAGATTGCCCCCGAGCCAATAAACAGTTAAGAAGCTGGCCCTCGAGCTCATAAACAGACAAGAAGTTGGCCCCTGAGCCTATGAACTGTTAAGAAGATGGTCCCCTAGCCCATAAACAATTAAGAAATTTACCCCAGAGCCAATAAACAATAAAGAAGTTCGCCACCGAGCCCATAAACAGTTAAGAAGTTGGCCCCCGAGCCAATAAACAGTTAAGAAGGTGGCCCCAGTCCCAATAAAGAATTAAGAAGATGGCCCCGAGCCCATATACAGTTAAGAAGTTGGCCCCCGAGCCCATAAACAGTTAAGAAGTTGGCCACGAGCCCATAAACAGTTAAGAAGTTTGCCCCCGAGCCCATAATCAGTAAAGAAGTTGACCCCCGAGCCCATAAACAGTTAAGAAGTTGCCCCAGTGCCCATAAACTATTAAGAAGATGGCCCCGAGTCCATAAACAGTTATGAAGTTTGCCCCCGAGCCAATAAACAGTTAAGAAGGTGGCCCTCGAGCCCATAAACAGATAAGAAGTTGGCCCCTGAGCCTATGAACTGTTAAGAAAACGGTCCCCAAGCCCATAAACAGTTAAGAAGTTGGTCTCCGAGCTAATAAACAGTTATGAAGTCTGCCCCCGAGCCTACATACAGTTAAGAAGTTGGCCCCTGAACCCATAAACAGTAAAGAAGACGGTCCCAGAGCCCATAAACAGTTAAGAAGTTGGCCCCTGACCCCGTAAACAGTTAAGAAGTTGGCCCCCGAGCTTAAAAACAGTTAAGAAGTTTGCCCCTGTGCCCAAAAAAAGATAAGAAGTTGGCACCTGTGCCCAAAAAAAGATAAGAAGTTGGCCCCCGAGCCCGTAAACAGTTAAGAAATTGGACCCCAAGGCAATAAACAGCTAAGAAGTGGGCCCCCGAGCCCATAAACAATAAGGAAGTGTGCCTAGAGCCCATAAACAGTTAAGAAGTTGGCCCCCGAGCCCAAAAAAAGTGAAAAAGTTGGCCCCTAAGCATATAAACAGTTAAGAAGTTGGCACCCGAGCCAATAAACAGTTAAGAAGTAGGCCCAGAGCCCATAAACAGTTAAGAAATTGGCCCCTGAGATATAAACAGTGAAGAATTTGGCCCCCGAGCCCATAAACAGTTAAGAAGATGGCCCCTGAGCTCATAAACAGTGAAGAAATTGGACCCCGAATAGTTAAAGAGTTAAGAAGTTTTCCCCTACCCCCATATACAGTGAAGAAGTTGGCCCTTCGAGCCCATAAACGTTGAAGAAGTTGGCCCTTCGAGCCCATAAACGTTGAAGAAGTTGGCCCCAGAACAGTTAAACAGTTAAGAAGTTTGCCAACGAGCCCATAAACAGTTAAGAAGGTGGCCCCTAGCCCATAAAAAGTTAAGAAGTGGGTCCCCGAGCCCATAAACTGTTAAGAAGTTGGTCCCCGAGCTAATAAACAGTTATGAAGTTGGCCTCCGAGCCCATAAACAGTTAAGAAGTTGGCCACCGTGCCTATAAACAGTGAAGAAGGTGGACCCTGAGCACATAAACAGTTAAGAATTTGACACCCGAGCCCACACACAGTGAAGACGTTGGCCCCCCGAGGCCATAAACAGTAAAGAAGTTGGCCCCCCGAGCCCATAAACAGTTAAGAAGATGGCCCCCGAGCCAATAAACTATTAAGAAGTGGGCCCCGAGCCCATAAAAAGTTAAGAAGTTTGCACTGGAGCCCATAAGCAGTAAAGAAGTTGGCAATCGAGCCCATAAACAGTAAAGAAGTTGGCCCCTGAGCCCATAAACAGTTAGGAAGCTGGCCCCCGAGCTAATAAACAGTTAAGATGTTGGTCCTTGAGCCTATAAACAGTAAAGAAGTTGGCCTCCGGGCCCATAAACTTTTAAGAAGTTGGCCCCCGAGCCAATAAACAATTAAGACGTGGATTCCCGAGCCCATAAACAGTTAAGATGTTGACCCTGAGCCCATAAACAGTGAAGAAGTTGGCCCCCGATTCGAAAAACTATTTAAAAGTTGGCCCTGAGCAATAAATAGTTAAGAAGTTGGCCCCTAAGCCCATAAACAGTCAGGAAGGTGGTCCAGAGCCCATAAACAATTAAGAAGATGGCCCTTGAGCCCATAAACTATAAAGAAGTTGGCCACTGAGCCAATAAACAGTTAAGAAGTTGGCCCCCGAGCCCATAAACAGTCAGGAAGATGGTCCCCGAGCCTTTAAATAGTTAAGAATTTGGCCCCGAGCCCATAAACAATTAAGAAGATGTTTTCCGAGCCTATAAATTATTAAGAAGTCGTCCCCGAGCCCATAAACAGTTAAGAAGTTGGCCCCCGAGCCCATACACAGTTAAGAAGTTGGCCCCCCGAGCCAACAACAGTTAAGAAGTTGGCCACAGAGCCCAAGAACAATTAAGAAGATGGCCCCGAGCCCATAAAAAGTTAATAAGTTAGCCACCAAGCCCATAAACAGTTAAGAAGTTGACCCCTGAGCCCATAAAAAGTTAAGAAGATGGTACACGAGCCCATAAATAGTTAAAAAGTTTGCCCCTGACCCCATAAACAGATAAGAATTTGGACTTTGAGCCCATAAACTATTAAGAAGACGGTCCCCAATCCAATAAACAGTTAAGAAGTTGGCCACAAGCCCATAAACAATTAAGAAGTTGGCCCCCAAGCCCTTAAACAGTTAAGAAGTTGGTCCCCGAGCCCATAAACAGTTAAGAAGTTGGCCCCCGAGCCCATAAAAAGTTAAGAATTTAGTCCCCGAGCACATAAACAGTGCAGAAATTAGCACCTGAGCCCATAAATAGTTAAGAAGTTGGCCACGGAGTCCATAAACAGTTAAGAAGTTGGCCCTCGAGCCAATAAACAGTTAAGAAGTTGGTCCCTGAGCCCATAAACAGTTAAGAAGTTGGCCCCCGCGCCCAAAAATTAGCGAAGAAGTTGGCCCTCGAGCCAATAAACAGTTATGAAATTGGCCCCCGAGCCTATAAACAGTAAAGAAGGTGGCCTCTGAACCCATAAACAATTAAGAAGATGGCCCCTAAGCCCATAAACAGTTAAGAAGTTGGCCCCCGAGGCTATAAACAGTGAAGAAGGTAGCCTCCGAGCACATAAACAGTTAGGAAGCTGGAACCCGAGCCCATACACAGTAAAGAAGTTGGCACCCGAGCCCATACACAGTAAAGAAGTTGGCCCCCGAGCCCATAAACAGTTAAGAAGTTGGCCCCCGTGCCTATAAACATTAAAGAAGTTGGCCCCCGAGCCCATAAACAGTTAAGAAATGGCACCTGAACCCATAATCTATTAAGAAGTGGGCCCCAAATCCCATAAACAGTTAAGAAGTTTGTCCGCGAGCCAAAATACAGTTAAGAAGTTGGCAATCGAGCCCATAAACACTTAAGAAGTTGGCCCCTGAGCCCACAAACATTTAAGAAAACGGTCCCCGAGCCCGTAAACCGTTAAGAAGCTGGCCCCCGAGCTAATAAACAGTTAAGAAGTTGGCCCCCGAGCCTATAAACAGTTAAGAAGTTGGCCCCCGAGCCCATAAACAGTTAAGAAGTTGCCCCGCGATTCCAAAATCTATTAAAAAGTTCGCCCTGAGCCAATAAATAGTTAAGAAGTTGGCCCCTAAGCCAACAAACAGTTAAGAAGGTAGCCCCGAACCCAAAAACAATTAGAAAGATGGTCCCCGAGCCCAAAAACAGTTAGGAAGATAGTCCCTGAGCCCATAAATAGGTAAGAATTTGGCTCAGAGCCCATAAAGAATTAAAAAGATGTTTTCCGAGCCCATAAATTATTAAGAAGATGGCCCCGAGCCCATATAAAGTTAAGAAGTTTGCCACCAAGACGAAAAACAGTTAAGAAGTTGACCCCTGAGCCCATAAACAGTTAAGAAGACGGTCCCCGAGCCCATAAACAGTTAAGAAGTTGGCCCCTGAGCCTATAAACAGTTAAGAATTTAGCTCCCGAGCCCATAAACAGTGAAGAAGTTGGCACCTCGAGCCCATAAACAGTAAAGAAGTTGGCCCCCGAGCCCATAAACAGTTAAGAAGTTGGCCCCCGAGCGGAAAATAAGTGAAGAATTTGGCTCTCGAGCTAATAAACAGTTAAGAAGTTGGTCCCCGCGCCCATAAACAGTGAAGAAGTTGGGTCCCCTGAGCCCATAAATAGTTAAGAAGTTGGCCCCTCCCCCCCGAGTCCAATAATAGTGAAGAAGTTGGCCACCGAGCCTATAACCAGTTAAGAATTTGGCCCCCGAGCCCAAAACTAGTGAAGAAGTTGGCCCTTGAGCCAATAAACAGTTAGGAAGTTGACCCTCGAGCCAATAAACAGTTAAGAAGTTGGCCCCCGAGCCCAAAAATAGTGAAGAAGTTGGCCCATGGTTCATAAATAGTTAAGAAGTTGGCCCTCGAGCCCATAAACAGTTAAGAAGTTTGCCCCCGCGCCCAAAAATACCTAAGAAATTGACCCTCGAGCCAATAAACAGTTAAGAAGTTGGCCCCCGAGCTCAAAAATAGTGAAGAAGTTGGCCTTCGAGCCAATAAACAGTTAAGAAGTTGGCTCCTGAGTCCAAAAATAGTTAAGAAGTTGGCCCCAGAACCTATAACCAGTTAAAAATTTGGCCCCCGAGCCCAAAAATAGTGAAGAAGTTGGCCCCTGGTTCATAAATAGTAAAGAAGTTGGCTCCCGAACCCCAAAAAAGTAAAGAAGTTGGCCCTTGAGACAATAAACACTTTAGAAATTGGCTCTCGAGCCCACAAACTGTTAATAAGTTGGCCCCTGAACCCATAAACAATTAAGAAGTTGGCCCCCGAGCCCATAAACAGTTAAGAAGTTTGCCCTCGAGCTTATAACCAGTTAACAATTTGGCCCCTGAGCCCAAAAATAGTGAAGAAGTTGGCCCTCGTGCCAATAAACAGTTAAGAAGTTGGCCCCCTCCGAGCCAAAAATAGTGATGAAGTTGGTCCTCGAGCCAATAAACAGTGAAGAAGTTGGCCCCTCGAGCCCATAAACATTGAAGAAGTTGGCCCCCGAACAGTTAAACAGTTAAGAAGTTTGCCATTGAGCCCATAAACAGTTAAGAAGACGGTCCCCAACCCCAAAAACAAGAAGTTGGCCCCTAGCTCACAAAAAGTTAGGAAGTGGGTCCTCGAGCCCATAAACTGTCAAGAAGTTGGTCCCCGAGCTAATAAACAGTTATGAAGTTGGCCCCAGAGCCTATAAACAGTTAAGAAGGTGGCCCCTGAACCCACAAACACTTAAGAAGATGGCCACCGAGCCCATAAACAGTTAAGAAGTTGGCCACCGAGCCGATAAACAGTGAAGAAGGTAGCCCCCGAGCACATAAACAGTTAAGAAGTTGACACCCGAGCCCATACACAGTGAAGAAGTTGGCCCCCGAGCCCATAAACAGTTAAGAAGATGGCCCGAACCCATGAACAGTAAAGACGTTGGCCCCCCGAGCGTATAAACAGTTAAGAAGATGGTCCCCGAGCCCATAAACAGTTAAGAAGTTGGCCCCAGAGGCCATAAACAGTTAAGAAGTTGGCCCCCGAGCCCATAACCAGTTAAGAAGTGGGTCCCCGAGCTAATAAACAGTAAAGAAGTTGGCCCCGAGCCAAGAAACAGTAAAGAAGTTGGCGCCCCGAGCCCATAAACAGTGAAGAAGTTGGCCCCGAGCCAATAAACAGTTAAGAAGATAGTCCCCGAGCTAATAAACAGTTAAAAAGTTGGTCCCCGAGCCAATAAACAGTAAAGAAGTTGGCCCTGAGCCAAGAAACAGTAAAGAAGTTGGCACCCCGAGCCCATAAACAGTGAAGAAGTTGGCCCAGAGCGAATAAACAGTTAAGAAGATGGTCCTCGAGCTAATAAACAGTTAAGAAGTTGGCCCCCGAGCCTATAAACAGTTAAGAAGTTAGCCTCCGAGCCCTTAAACACTTAAGAAGTGGGTCCCAGAGCCAAGAAACAGTAAAGAAGTTGGCCCCGAGCCAAGAAACAATAAAGAAGTTGGCCCCGAGCCAAGAAACAATAAAGAAGTTGGCGCCCCGAGCCCATAAACAGTGAAGAAGTTGGCCCCGAGCCAATAAACAGTTAAGAAGATTGTCCCCACGCCCATAAAGAATAAGGAAGATGGTCCCCGAGCCCATAAACTATAAAGAAGTTGGCCACAGGGCCCATAAACAAATAAGAAGTTGGCCACCGAGCCGATAAACAGTTAAGAAGTTTGCCCCCGAGCCAATAAACAGTTAAGAAGTTGGCCCCCGAGCCCATAAACAGTTAAGAAGTTGGTCCCAGTGCTCATAAACTATTTAGAAGATGGCCCCGAGGTCATAAAAAGATAAGAAGTTTGCCACCGAGCCCATAAACAGTTAACAGTTAAGAAGGTGGCCCCTGTGCTAAGCTAATAAACAGTTAAGAAGACGGTCCCAGAGCCCATAAACAGTTAAGAAGTTGGCCCCGAGCCTGTAAACAGTTTAGAAATTGGCCCCCGAGCCCAAAAACAGTGAAGAAGTTGGCCCCCCCTGAGCACATATGAAAGAAGTTGGCCCACGAGCCCATAAACAGTGAAAAAGTTGACGCCCGAACAGTTAAACAGTTAAGAAGTTTGCCCCGAGCCCATAAACAGTGAAGAAACTGGCCCCGAGTTCGCAAAAAGTGAAAAAGTTGGCCCCATAACAGTTAAACAGTTAGGAAGTTGGCCCCATAACAGTTAAACAGTTAGGAAGTTGGCCCCAAGCCAATAAACAGTTAAGAAGATTGCCCCCGAGCCAATAAACAGTTAAGAAGTTGGCCCTCGAGCTCATAAACAGATAAGAAGTTGGCTCCTGAGCCTATGAACTGTTAACAAGATGGTCCCTTAGCCCATAAACAATAAAGAAATTTACCCCAGAGCCAATAAACAATGAAAAAGTTCGCCCCCGAGCCCATAAACAGTTAAGAAGTTGGCCCCCGAGTCAATAAACAGTTAAGAAGGTGGCTCCAGTCCCAATAAAGAATTAAGAAGATGGCCCCGAGCCCATATACAGTTAAGAAGTTGGCCCCCGAGCCCATAAACAGTTAAGAAGTTGGCCCCGAGCCCATAGACAGTTAAGAAGTTTGCCCCCGAGCCCATAATCAGTTAAGAAGTCGACCCCCGAGCCCATAAACAGTTAAGAAGTTGCCCCAGTGCAAATAAACTATTAAGAAGATGGCCCCGAGTCCCTAAACAGTTAAGAAGTTTGCCCCTGAGCCAATAAACAGTTAAGAAGTTGGCCCCGAGCCTAAAAAAAGTTAGGAAGTTGGCCCCTGTGCCCAAAAAAAGATAAGAAGTTGGCCCCCGAGCCCGTAAACAGTTAGGAAGTTGGCCCCTGAGCCCAAAAACAGTTAAGAAGTTGGCCCCCGAGCCCATAAACAATTAGGAAGATGGCCCCGAGCCGATAAACAGTTAAGAAGTTTGCCCTCGAGCCAATAAACAGATAAGAAGTTGGCCCCTGAGCCTATGAACTGTCAAGAAGACGGTCCCCATGCCCATAAACAGTTAAGAAGTTGGTCTCCGAGCTAACAAACAGTTATGAAGTCTGCCCCCGAGCCTATATACAGTTAAGAAGTTGGCCCCTGAACCCATAAATAATTAAGAAGATGGCCCCCGAGCCCATAAATAGTTAAGAAATTGGACCCCAAGGCCATAAACAGCTAAGAAGTGGGCCCCCGAGCCCATAAACAATAAGGAAGTGTGCCTAGAGCCCATAAACAGTTAAGAAGTTGGCCCCCAAGCATATAAACAGTTAAGAAGTTGGCACCCGAGCCAATAAACAGTTAAGAAGTAGGCCCAGAGCCCATAAACAGTTAAGAAATTGGTTCCTGAACTATAAACAGTGAAGAAGTTGGCCCCCGAGCCCATAAACAGTTAAGAAGATGGCCCCTGAGCCCATAAACAGTGAAGAAATTGGACCCCAAATAGTTTAAGAGTTAAGAAGTTGGCCCACACAACATATACAGTGAAGAAGTTGGCCCCCCTCCCCCGAGACCATAAACAGTGAAGAAGTTGGCCCTTCGAGCCCATAAACGTTGAAGAAGTTGGCCCCCGAATAGTTAAACAGTTAAGAAGTTGGCCCACGAACAGTTAAGAAGTTTGCCACCGAGCCCATAAACAATTAAGAACTTGGCCCATAGCCCATAAAAAGTTAAGAAGTGGGTCCCCGAGCCCATAAACTGTTAAGAAGTTGGTCCCCGAGCTAATAAACAGTTATGAAGTTGGCCTCCTACCCTATAAACAGTTAAGAAGTTGGCCCCTGAACCCAAAAACAATTAAGAAGATGGCCCCGAGCCCATAAACAGTTAAGAAGTTGGCCCCCGTGCCTATAAACAGTGAAGAAGGTGGACCCCGAGAAAATTAACAGTAAAGAATTTGACACCCGAGCCCGTACACAGTGAAGAAGTTGGCCCCCCGAGCCCATAAACAGTAAAGAAGTTGGCCCCGAGCCCATAAACAGTAAAGAAGTTGGCCCCCCAAGCCCATAAACAGTTAAGAAGATGGTCCCCGAGCCCCATAAAAAATTAAAAAGATGGTCCCCGAGCCCATAAACTATTAAGAAGTGGGCCCCCGAGCCCATAAAAAGTTAAGAAGTTTGCACTGGAGCCCATAAGCAGTTAAGAAGTTGGCAATCGAGCCCATAAACATTAAAGAAGTTGGCCCCTGAGCCCATAAACAGTTAAGAAGCTGGCCCCCGAGCTAATAAACAGTTAAGAAGTTGGTCCCCGAGCCTATAAACAGTTAAGAAGTTGGCCTCCGGGCCCATAAACGTTTAAGAAGTTGGCCCCCGAGCTAATAAACAGTTAAAACGTGGATTCCCGAGCCCATAAACAGTAAAGATGTTGGCCCTGAGCCCATAAACAGTGAAGAAGTTGGCCCCCGATTCGAAAAACTATTTAAAAGTTGGCCCTGAGCCAATAAATAGTTAAGAGGTTGGCCCCTAAGCCCATAAACAGTCAGGAAGGTGGCCCAGAGCCCAGAAACAATTAAGAAGATGATCCTTGAGCGCAAAAACTATAAAGAAGTTGGCCACTGAGCCGATAAACAGTTAAGAAGTTGGCCCCGAGCCCATAAACAATGAGGAAGATGTTCTCCAAGCCTATAAATTATTAAGAAGTCGTCCCCGAGCCCATACACAGTTAAGAAGTTGGCTCCCCGAGCCAACAATAGTTAAGAAGTTGGCAACAGAGTCCAAGAACAAGATGTCCCCGAGCCCGTAAAAAGTTAATAAGTTTGCCCCTGACCCCATAAACAGATAAGAATTTGGACTCTGAGCCCATAAACTATTAAGAAGACGGTCAACAATCCAATAAACAGTTAAGAAGTTGGCCACAAGCCCATAAACAATTAAGAAGTTGGCCCCCGAGCCCTTAAACAGTTAAGAATTTAGCCCCCGAGCACATAAACTGTGCAGAAATTGGTCCCCGAGCCCATAAATAGTTAAGAAGTTGGCCACCGAGTCCATAAACAGTTAAGAAGTTGGCCACCTAGCCCAAAAATAGTGAAGAAGTAGGCCTACGAGCCCATAAACATTTAAGAAGTTGGCCCTCGAGACCATAAATAGTTAAGAAGTGGGCCTAGAGCCCATAAACAGTGAAGAAGGTTGCCCTCGAGCCCATAAATAGTTAGAAAGTTGGCCACCGAGCCCAAAAATAGTAAAGAAGTTGGCCCTCGAGCCAATAAACACTTAAGAAGTTGGCCCCCGGGCCCACAAACTGTTAAGAAGTAGGCCCATGAACCCATAAACAATTAAGAAGTTGGCCCCTGAGCCCAAAAATAGTGAAGAAGTTGGCCCCTGGTTCGTAAATAGTTAAGAAGTTAGCTCCGGAGCCCAAAAATAGTGAAGAAGTTGGCCCTTGAGCCAATAAACACTTTAGAAGTTGGCTCCCGAGCCCACAAACTGTTAAAAAGTTGGCCCCTGAACCCTTAAACTATAAAGATGTTGGCCCAAACCCATAAACAGTTAAGAAGTTGTCCCCGAGCCCATAAATAGTGAAGAAGTTGGCTCACGAGGCTATAAACAGTGAAGAAGGCGGCCCTCGAGCTCATAAATAGTTAAGAATTTTGCTGCCGAGCCCAAAAATAGTAAAGAAATTGGCCCTCGGGCCAATAAACACTTAAGAAGTTGGCCCCCGAGCCCACAAACTGTTAAGAAGTTGGCCCCTGAACCCATAAACAATTAAGAAGTTGTCCCCCGAGCCCATAAACAGTTAAGAATTGGCCCCCGATCCCATAAACAGTTAAGAAGTTGGGCCCCAAGCCTAAAAATAGTGAAGAAGTTGGCCCTCGAGCCAATAAACAGTTAAGAAGTTGGTCCCCGTGCCCATAAACAGTGAAGAAGTTGGCCTCCCGAGTCCAATAATAGTGAAGAAGTTGCCCTTGAGCCAATAAATAGTTAAGAAGTTGGCCCCGAGCCCAAAAATAGTGAAGAAGTTGACCCGCGAGCCAATAAACAGTTAAGAAGTTGGCCCCGAGCCCCAAAATAGTGAAGAAGTTGGCTCATGGTTCATAAATAATTAAGAAGTGTGCCCTCGAGCCCATAAACAGTTAAGAAGTTGGCCCCCGAGCCCATAAACTGTTAAGAAGTTGGCCCCCGCGTCCAAAAATAGCGAAGAAGTTTGACCTCGAGCCAATAAACAGTTAAGAATTTGGGCCCCGAGCTTAAAAATAGTGAATAAGTTGGGCTTCTGTTACGACCCTGGGTTCTCCAGTGGAAACCAGAGGTCAAAATTGAGCTATTAAACTTTCTAGTAGTACAGTTGAGTGCATCGCGAGCGGCAATTGTTTGTATCTTCCCTGCCAGACGTAAGACTATTATTGTTTCTCAAAGAGCATTTAAAGACTGAGCTGGGGGTTGATTATTAAATAATAACATAGGCACCAACTTTGCTTACTAATACTTTCTAATCATTTGTAAAGTAACAATACATTGCATAGGGGAAGATCTTTAATGTGCTTAGCTGCACGATCAATTAGGCTCCTTCCGGCACCACGACATGGGAGGCCTAGCTGGTCGCTAGGAGGGCCTTCTCTGGCTGGCGTTCGTGCGGACGAGACCTACTCTGTGGCTGCACCCCCTCATCTCCTCCCTTCTCCTCTTACTTATTTCCCTTACTTTAAGTTCCTGTACCCTAAAGTTAAGTATTGTATGATTTCTAAATGTACCTACTCTGGTAGTAATATCGGTGAGACCTGGGGATAGTATTTGCCAGTGTTTTGGGTACCCCTAAGTGTTGTGTTTTGTATTAGGGTCCCACGTGGTTTCACTACCCTAAGCTGCATCCAGCTTCAGTGCTTATCCAGTAGTACTTTACCCTAGCTTGTTATTAGTGTAAACCTTGTATCCTGTCTACGTGGACCAAGGCTTTTAACGTAAGATAGTGTGGTAAAGTAATTATTATTATTGTTATTGGTGTGAGTGTATATGGGGGGTTGTTAAGGGGGTTAATAAATAAGTACATGAATTACAGAGTATCCCTTCTTCCTGTGTGGGAGCGCATTGATCAACCCTTAGACTAACATATATGGTCTAGTAGCAAGTTATTACTACTGTGGATAGTTTATTTTGGGGGCCGGGCCTTTTAGCTCTCCCATATTTGATACTCTGTCTTCTAACTACCCTTACCCCTTAATAATACCAAGTCCCTCATAGAAGCCAATACACCATTATTTATAACAAGTGGTTGGCCAGTCCGGGAGGAACATTATAAGTGTAAAAAATTAGATTCTTGAGTGCCAAAATTAAAATTTTTTGTTTTCCACAGAACGGTTGTGTGCTAGCCTAGGGTCCAGCTCATCTAGCAAAGGACATTCTTGCACTGACTGGACACCCAGCTGGATCCCTTCACGATTAAGGTTAGTGTGGCCTTGTGTTAGGTGCCGTACAAATTTTTGTTTTTTTTTCCAATTTTTATTTTTTAATTTTTTCTTTGGCTGGGAGCTAAAATTATTAGTGATGTCATCTGAAATGCAGAAACTGGCAGGTGAGCCTTCAGCAGTAGAGATAAAGAAACTTACCAAGTCTAATTTAGTATTGTTAGGCAAGGAATTTGGCCTAGAATTAAATGACGCGGATAAAAAGTGTACTTTGGTGAATGAAATATTACAACATTGTATTGATGAAGAACTATTGGAAAGTGATACACCTTTATGCCAGCCTAGCCAAGCAGAAAGTGCAGCTCATAAGGATAGAGAATTAGCTTTAGAGTTAGCAAAAATAAAATTAGAGGAGCAAAGACTCAAAACCGAGGAGGCTAGAATTAGGGCGAATGCCACTGGACCTCCACCTGCATGGGATTCAAACCCCAGGCATTATGAGAAAAAGCATAATTTGTCTGAATTTTCCGAGTCGGACCCTGAAAGGTTTTTCAACCATTTTCAGAGATTGGCCATGTCCATGAACTGGCCAAAGGAAGAGTGGGTGAAAATCCTACAGGGAAGACTTAGGGGTAAAGCACAAGATATTTTTATAAACATGCCTGACGACGAGTGTTTTGAATATGATAAAGTCAGGGAATGTATTTTGCGGGCATATGAAATTACTCCTGAAGCTCACCGCCAAGTTTATCGCAACCTTAGGCCTACTCACAACCAACCGCTCATAAACAGACAAGAAGTTGGCCCCTGAGCCTATGAACTGTTAAGAAGATGGTCCCCTAGCCCATAAACAATTAAGAAATTTACCCCAGAGCCAATAAACAATGAAGAAGTTCGCCACCGAGCCCATAAACAGTTAAGAAGGTGGCCCCCGAGCCAATAAACAGTTAAGAAGGTGGCCCCAGTCCCAATAAAGAATTAAGAAGATGGCCCCGAGCCCATATACAGTTAAGAAGTTTGCCCCCGAGCCCATAATCAGTAAAGAAGTTGACCCCCGAGCCCATAAACAGTTAAGAAGTTGCCCCAGTGCCCATAAACTATTAAGAAGATGGCCCCGAGTCCATAAACAGTTATGAAGTTTGCCCCCGAGCCAATAAACAGTTAAGAAGTTGGCCCTCGAGCCCATAAACAGATAAGAAGTTGGCCCCTGAGCCTATGAACTGTTAAGAAAACGGTCCCCAAGCCCATAAACAGTTAAGAAGTTGGTCTCCGAGCTAATAAACAGTTATGAAGTCTGCCCCCGAGCCTACATACAGTTAAGAAGTTGGCCCCTGAACCCATAAACAGTAAAGAAGACGGTCCCCGAGCCCATAAACAGTTAAGAAGTTGGCCCCTGAGCCCGTAAACAGTTAAGAAGTTGGCCCCGAGCTTAAAAACAGTTAAGAAGTTTGCCCCTGTGCCCAAAAAAAGATAAGAAGTTGGCCCCTGTGCCCAAAAAAAGATAAGAAGTTGGCCCCCGAGCCCGTAAACAGTTAAGAAATTGGACCCCAAGGCCATAAACAGCTAAGAAGTGGGCCCCCGAGCCCATAAACAATAAGGAAGTGTGCCTAGAGCCCATAAACAGTTATGAAGTTGGCCCCCGAGACCAAAAAAAGTGAAAAAGTTGGCCCCTAAGCATATAAACAGTTAAGAAGTTGGCACCCGAGCCAATAAACAGTTAAGAAGTAGGCCCAGAGCCCATAAACAGTTAAGAAATTGGCCCCTGAGATATAAACAGTGAAGAATTTGGCCCCCGAGCCCATAAACAGTTAAGAAGATGGCCCCTGAGCTCATAAACAGTGAAGAAATTGGACCCCGAATAGTTAAAGAGTTAAGAAGTTTTCCCCTACCCCATATACAGTGAAGAAGTTGGCCCTTCGAGCCCATAAACGTTGAAGAAGTTGGCCCAAGAACAGTTAAACAGTTAAGAAGTTTGCCAACGAGCCCATAAACAGTTAAGAAGGTGGCTCCTAGCCCATAAAAAGTTAAGAAGTGGGTCCCCGAGCCCATAAACTGTTAAGAAGTTGGTCCCCGAGCAAATAAACAGTTATGAAGTTGGCCTCCGAGCCTATAAACAGTTAAGAAGTTGGCCCCTGAACCCAAAAACAATTAAGAAGATGGCCCCGAGCCCATAAACAGTTAAGAAGTTGGCCACCGTGCCTATAAACAGTGAAGAAGGTGGACCCTGAGCACATAAACAGTTAAGAATTTGACACCCGAGCCCACACACATTGAAGACGTTGGCCCCCCGAGGCCATAAAAAGTAAAGAAGTTGGCCCCCCGAGCCCATAAACAGTTAAGAAGATGGCCCCCGAGCCAATAAACTATTAAGAAGTGGGCCCCCGAGCCCATAAAAAGTTAAGAAGTTTGCACTGGAGCCCATAAGCAGTAAAGAAGTTGGCAATCGAGCCCATAAACAGTAAAGAAGTTGGCCCCTGAGCCCATAAACAGTTAGGAAGCTGGCCCCCGAGCTAATAAACAGTTAAGATGTTGGTCCTCGAGCCTATGAACAGTAAAGAAGTTGGCCTCCGGGCCCATAAACTTTTAAGAAGTTGGCCCCCGAGCCAATAAACAATTAAGACGTGGATTCCCGAGCCCATAAACAGTTAAGATGTTGACCCTGAGCCCATAAACAGTGAAGAAGTTGGCCCCCGATTCGAAAAACTATTTAAAAGTTGGCCCTGAGCAATAAATAGTTAAGAAGTTGGCCCCTAAGCCCATAAACAGTCAGGAAGGTGGTCCAGAGCCCATAAACAATTAAGAAGATGGCCCTTGAGCCCATAAACTATAAAGAAGTTGGCCACTGAGCCGATAAACAGTTAAGAAGTTGGCCCCCGAGCCCATAAACAGTCAGGAAGATGGTCCCCGAGCCTTTAAATAGTTAAGAATTTGGCCCCGAGCCCATAAACAATTAAGAAGATGTTTTCCGAGCCTATAAATTATTAAGAAGTCGTCCCCGAGCCCATAAACAGTTAAGAAGTTTGCCCCCGAGCCCATACACAGTTAAGAAGTTGGACCCCCGAGCCAACAACAGTTAAGAAGTTGGCCACAGAGCCCAAGAACAATTAAGAAGATGGCCCCGAGCCCATAAAAAGTTAATAAGTTAGCCACCAAGCCCATAAACAGTTAAGAAGTTGACCCCTGAGCCCATAAAAAGTTAAGAAGATGGTACACGAGCCCATAAATAGTTAAAAAGTTTGCCCCTGACCCCATAAACAGATAAGAATTTGGACTTTGAGCCCATAAACTATTAAGAAGACGGTCCCAATCCAATAAACAGTTAGGAAGTTGGCCACAAGCCCATAAACAATTAAGAAGTTGGCCCCCAAGCCCTTAAACAGTTAAGAAGTTGGTCCCCGAGCCCATAAACAGTTAAGAAGTTGGCCCCCGAGCCCATAAACAGTTAAGAATTTAGTCCCCGAGCACATAAACAGTGCAGAAATTAGCACCTGAGCCCATAAATAGTTAAGAAGTTGGCCACCGAGTCCATAAACAGTTAAGAAGTTGGCCCTCGAGCCAATAAACAGTTAAGAAGTTGGTCCCTGAGCCCATAAACAGTTAAGAAGTTGGCCCCCGCGCCCAAAAATTAGCGAAGAAGTTGGCCCTCGAGCCAATAAACAGTTATGAAATTGGCCCCCGAGCCTATAAACAGTAAAGAAGGTGGCCTCTGAACCCATAAACAATTAAGAAGATGGCCCCTGAGCCCATAAACAGTTAAGAAGTTGGCCCCGAGGCTATAAACAGTGAAGAAGGTAGCCTCCGAGCACATAAACAGTTAGGAAGCTGGAACCCGAGCCCATACACAGTAAAGAAGTTGGCACCCGAGCCCATACACAGTAAAGAAGTTGGCCCCCGAACCCATAAACAGTTAAGAAGTTGGCCCCCGTGCCTATAAACATTAAAGAAGTTGGCCCCCGAGCCCATAAACAGTTAAGAAATGGCACCTGAACCCATAATCTATTAAGAAGTGGGCCCCAAATCCCATAAACAGTTAAGAAGTTTGTCCGCGAGCCAATAAACAGTTAAGAAGTTGGCAATCGAGCCCATAAACACTTAAGAAGTCGGCCCCTGAGCCCACAAACATTTAAGAAAACGGTCCCCGAGCCCGTAAACCGTTAAGAAGCTGGCCCCCGAGCTAATAAACAGTTAAGAAGTTGGCCCCCGAGCCTATAAACAGTTAAGAAGTTGGCCCCCGAGCCCATAAACAGTTAAGAAGTTGCCCCGCGATTCCAAAATCTACTAAAAAGTTCGCCCTGAGCCAATAAATAGTTAAGAAGTTGGCCCCTAAGCCAATAAACAGTTAAGAAGGTAGCCCCGAACCCAAAAACAATTAGAAAGATGGTCCCCGAGCCCATAAACAGTTAGGAAGATAGTCCCTGAGCCCATAAATAGGTAAGAATTTGGCTCAGAGCCCATATAAAGTTAAGAAGTTTGCCACCAAGACGAAAAACAGTTAAGAAGTTGACCCCTGAGCCCATAAACAGTTAAGAAGACGGTCCCCGAGCCCATAAACAGTTAAGAAGTTCGCCCCTGAGCCTATAAACAGTTAAAAATTTAGCTCCCGAGCCCATAAACAGTGAAGAAGTTGGCACCCCGAGCCCATAAACAGTAAAGAAGTTGGCCCCCGAGCCCATATACAGTTAAGAAGTTGGCCCCCGAGCGGAAAATAAGTGAAGAATTTGGCTCTCGAGCTAATAAACAGTTAAGAAGTTGGTCCCCGCGCCCATAAACAGTGAAGAAGTTGGGTCCCCTGAGCCCGTAAATAGTTAAGAAGTTGGCCCCTCCCCCCCGAGTCCAATAATAGTGAAGAAGTTGGCCACCGAGCCTATAACCAGTTAAGAATTTGGCCCCCGAGCCCAAAAATAGTGAAGAAGTTGGCCCTTGAGCCAATAAACAGTTAGGAAGTTGACCCTCGAGCCAATAAACAGTTAAGAAGTTGGCCCCCGAGCCCAAAAATAGTGAAGAAGTTGGCCCATGGTTCATAAATAGTTAAGAAGTTGACCCTCGAGCCCATAAACAGTTAAGAAGTTTGCCCCCGCGCCCAAAAATACCTAAGAAATTGACCCTCGAGCCAATAAACAGTTAAGAAGTTGGCCCCCGAGCTCAAAAATAGTGAAGAAGTTGGCCTTCGAGCCAATAAACAGTTAAGAAGTTGGCTCCTGAGTCCAAAAATAGTGAAGAAGTTGGCCCCAGAACCTATAACCAGTTAAAAATTTGGCCCCCGAGCCCAAAAATAGTGAAGAAGTTGGCCCCTGGTTCATAAATAGTAAAGAAGTTGGCTCCCGAACCCCCAAAAAGTAAAGAAGTTGGCCCTTGAGACAATAAACACTTTAGAAATTGGCTCTCGAGCCCACAAACTGTTAATAAGTTGGCCCCTGAACCCATAAACAATTAAGAAGTTGGTCCCCGAGCCCATAAACAGTTAAGAAGTTTGCCCTCGAGCTTATAACCAGTTAACAATTTGGCCCCTGAGCCCAAAAATTGTGAAGAAGTTGGCCCTCGTGCCAATAAACAGTTAAGAAGTTGGCCCCCCCCGAGCCAAAAATAGTGAAGAAGTTGGTCCTCGAGCCAATAAACAGTGAAGAAGTTGGCCCCTCGAGCCCATAAACATTGAAGAAGTTGGCCCCTGAACAGTTAAACAGTTAAGAAGTTTGCCATTGAGCCCATAAACAGTTAAGAAGACGGTCCCCAACCCCAAAAACAAGAAGTTGGCCCCTAGCTCACAAAAAGTTAAGAAGTGGGTCCTCGAGCCCATAAACTGTTAAGAAGTTGGTCCCCGAGCTAATAAACAGTTATGAAGTTGGCCCCAGAGCCTATAAACAGTTAAGAAGGTGGCCCCTGAACCCACAAACAATTAAGAAGATGGCCCCCGAGCCCATAAACAGTTAAGAAGTTGGCCACCGAGCCTATAAACAGTGAAGAAGGTAGCCCCCGAGCACATAAACAGTTAAGAAGTTGACACCCGAGCCCATACACAGTGAAGAAGTTGGCCCCCGAGCCCATAAACAGTTAAGAAGATGGCCCGAACCCATGAACAGTAAAGACGTTGGCCCCCCGAGCCCATAAACAGTTAAGAAGATGGTCCCCGAGCCCATAAACAGTTAAGAAGTTGGCCCCTGAGCCCCATAAACAATTAAGAAGATGGTCCCTGAGCATATAAACTATTAACAAGTGGGCCCCCGAGCCCATAAACAGTTAAGAAGTTGGCAATCGAGCCCATAAACTGTTAAGAAGTTGGCCCCTGAGGCCATAAACAGTTAAGAAGTTGGCCCCCGAGCCCATAACCAGTTAAGAAGTGGGTCCCCGAGCTAATAAACAGTAAAGTAGTTGGCCCCGAGCCAAGAAACAGTAAAGAAGTTGGCGCCCCGAGCCCATAAACAGTAAAGAAGTTGGCCCCGAGCCAATAAACAGTTAAGAAGATAGTCCCCGAGCTAATAAACAGTTAAGAAGTTGGTCCTCGAGCCAATAAACAGTAAAGAAGTTGGCCCTGAGCCAAGAAACAGTAAAGAAGTTGGCACCCCGAGCCCATAAACAGTGAAGAAGTTGGCCCAGAGCGAATAAACAGTTAAGAAGATGGTCCTCGAGCTAATAAACAGTTAAGAAGTTGGCCCCCGAGCCTATAAACAGTTAAGAAGTTAGCCTCCGAGCCCTTAAACACTTAAGAAGTGGGTCCCAGAGCCAATAAACAGTAAAGAAGTTGGCCCCGAGCCAAGAAACAATAAAGAAGTTGGCCCCGAGCCAAGAAACAATAAAGAAGTTTGCGCCCCGAGCCCATAAACAGTGAAGAAATTGGCCCCGAGCCAATAAATAGTTAAGAAGATTGTCCCCACGCCCATAAAGAATAAGGAAGATGGTCCCCGAGCCCATAAACTATAAAGAAGTTGGCCACAGGGCCCATAAACAAATAAGAAGTTGGCCACCGAGCCGATAAACAGTTAAGAAGTTGGCCCCCGAGCCTACAAATAGTTAAGAATTTGTCCCAGAGCCCATAAACAATTAGAAAGTTGTTTTCCGAGCCCATAAATAATTAAGAAGTCGGGCTCCGAACCCATAAACAGTTAAGAAGTTGGTCAACGAGCCCATAAACAGTTAATAAGTTTGCCCCGAGCCTATAAACAGTTAAGAAGTTTGCCCCCGAGCCAATAAACAGTTAAGAAGTTGGCCCCCGAGCCCATAAACAGTTAAGAAGTTGGTCCCAGTGCTCATAAACTATTTAGAAGATGGCCCTGAGGTCATAAAAAGATAAGAAGTTTGCCACCGAGCCCATAAACAGTTAACAGTTAAGAAGGTGGCCCCTGCGCTAATAAACAGTTAAGAAGACGGTCCCAGAGCCCATAAACAGTTAAGAAGTAGGCCCCGAGCCTGTAAACAGTTTAGAAATTGGCCCCCGAGCCCAAAAACAGTGAAGAAGTTGGCCCCCCCTGAGCACATATGAAAGAAGTTGGCCCACGAGCCCATAAACAGTGAAAAAGTTGACGCCCGAACAGTTAAACAGTTAAGAAGTTTGCCCCGAGCCCATAAACAGTGAAGAAACTGGCCCCGAGTTCGCAAAAAGTGAAAAAGTTGGCCCCATAACAGTTAAACAGTTAGGAAGTTGGCCCCATGCCAATAAACAGTTAAGAAGATTGCCCCCGAGCCAATAAACAGTTAAGAAGTTGGCCCTCGAGCTCATAAACAGATAAGAAGTTGGCTCCTGAGCCTATGAACTGTTAAGAAGATGGTCCCTTAGCCCATAAACAATAAAGAAATTTACCCCAGAGCCAATAAACAATGAAAAAGTTCGCCCCCGAGCCCATAAACAGTTAAGAAGTTGGCTCCAGTCCCAATAAAGAATTAAGAAGATGGCCCCGAGCCCATATACAGTTAAGAAGTTGGCCCCCGAGCCCATAAACAGTTAAGAAGTTGGCCCCGAGCCCATAGACAGTTAAGATGTTTGCCCCCGAGCCCATAATCAGTTAAGAAGTCGACCCCCGAGCCCATAAACAGTTAAGAAGTTGCCCCAGTGCCCATAAACTATTAAGAAGATGGCCCCGAGTCCCTAAACAGTTAAGAAGTTTGCCCCTGAGCCAATAAACAGTTAAGAAGTTGGCCCCGAGCCTAAAAAAAGTTAGGAAGTTGGCCCCTGTGCCCAAAAAAAGTTAAGAAGTTGGCCCCCGAGCCCGTAAACAGTTAGGAAGTTGGCCCCTGAGCCCAAAAACAGTTAAGAAGTTGGCCCCCGAGCCCATAAACAATTAGGAAGATGGCCCCGAGCCGATAAACAGTTAAGAAGTTTGCCCTCGAACCAATAAACAGATAAGAAGTTGGCCCCTGAGCCTATGAACTGTCAAGAAGACGGTCCCCATGCCCATAAACAGTTAAGAAGTTGGTCTCCGAGCTAACAAACAGTTATGAAGTCTGCCCCCGAGCCTATATACAGTTAAGAAGTTGGCCCCTGAACCCATAAATAATTAAGAAGATGGCCCCCGAGCCCATAAACAGTTAAGAAATTGGACCCCAAGGCCATAAACAGCTAAGAAGTGGGCCCCCGAGCCCATAAACAATAAGGAAGTGTGCCTAGAGCCGATAAACAGTTAAGAAGTTGGCCCCCAAGCATATAAACAGTTAAGAAGTTGGCACCCAAGCCAATAAACAGTTAAGAAGTAGGCCCAGAGCCCATAAACAGTTAAGAAATTGGTTCCTGAACTATAAACAGTGAAGAAGTTGGCCCCCGAGCCCATAAACAGTTAAGAAGATGGCCCCTGAGCCCATAAACAGTGAAGAAATTGGACCCCGAATATTTAAGAGTTAAGAAGTTGGCCCCTACAACATATACAGTGAAGAAGTTGGCCCCCCTCCCCCGAGACCATAAACAGTGAAGAAGTTGGCCCTTCGAGCCCATAAACGTTGAAGAAGTTGGCCCCCGAACAGTTAAACAGTTAAGAAGTTGGCCCACGAACAGTTAAGAAGTTTGCCCCCGAGCCCATAAACAATTAAGAACTTGGCCCATAGCCCATAAAAAGTTAAGAAGTGGGTCCCCGAGCCCATAAACTGTTAAGAAGTTCGTCCCCGAGCTAATAAACAGTTATGAAGTTGGCCTCCTACCCTATAAACAGTTAAGAAGTTGGCCCCTGAACCCAAAAACAATTAAGAAGATGGCCCCGAGCCCATAAACAGTTAAGAAGTTGGCCCCCGTGCCTATAAACAGTGAAGAAGGTGGACCCCGAGAAAATTAACAGTTAAGAATTTGACACCCGAGCCCATACACAGTGAAGAAGTTGGCCCCCCGAGCCCATAAACAGTAAAGAAGTTGGCCCCGAGCCCATAAACAGTAAAGAAGTTGGCCCCCCGAGCCCATAAACAGTTAAGAAGATGGTCCCCGAGCCCCATAAAAAATTAAAAAGATGGTCCCCGAGCCCATAAACTATTAAGAAGTGGGCCCCCGAGCCCATAAAAAGTTAAGAAGTTTGCACTGGAGCCCATAAGCAGTTAAGAAGTTGGCAATCGAGCCCATAAACATTAAAGAAGTTGGCCCCTGAGCCCATAAACAGTTAAGAAGCTGGCCCCCGAGCTAATAAACAGTTAAGAAGTTGGTTCCCGAGCCTATAAACAGTTAAGAAGTTGGCCTCCGGGCCCATAAACATTTAAGAAGTTGGCCCCCGAGCCAATAAACAGTTAAGACGTGGATTCCCGAGCCCATAAACAGTAAAGATGTTGGCCCTGAGCCCATAAACAGTGAAGAAGTTGGCCCCCGATTCGAAAAACTATTTAAAAGTTGGCCCTGAGCCAATAAATAGTTAAGAGGTTGGCCCCTAAGCCCATAAACAGTCAGGAAGGTGGCCCAGAGCCCAGAAACAATTAAGAAGATGATCCTTGAGCGCAAAAACTATAAAGAAGTTGGCCACTGAGCCGATAAACAGTTAAGAAGTTGGCCCCGAGCCCATAAACAATGAGGAAGATGTTCTCCAAGCCTATAAATTATTAAGAAGTCGTCCCGAGCCCATACACAGCTAAGAAGTTGGCCCCCCGAGCCAACAATAGTTAAGAAGTTGGCAACAGAGTCCAAGAACAATTAAGAAGATGTCCCCGAGCCCGTAAAAAGTTAATAAGTTTGCCCCTGACCCCATAAACAGATAAGAATTTGGACTCTGAGCCCATAAACTATTAAGAAGACGGTCCCCAATCCAATAAACAGTTAAGAAGTTGGCCACAAGCCCATAAACAATTAAGAAGTTGGCCCCTGAGCCCTTAAACAGTTAAGAATTTAGCCCCCGAGCACATAAACTGTGCAGAAATTGGTCCCCGAGCCCATAAATAGTTAAGAAGTTGGCCACCGAGTCCATAAACAGTTAAGAAGTTGGACACCTAGCCCAAAAATAGTGAAGAAGTAGGCCTACGAGCCCATAAACATTTAAGAAGTTGGCCCTCGAGACCATAAATAGTTAAGAAGTGGGCCTAGAGCCCATAAACAGTGAAGAAGGTTGCCCTCGAGCCCATAAATAGTTATAAAGTTGGCCACCGAGCCCAAAAATAGTAAAGAAGTTGGCCCTCGAGCCAATAAACACTTAAGAAGTTGGCCCCCGGGCCCACAAACTGTTAAGAAGTAGGCCCCTGAACCCATAAACAATTAAGAAGTTGGCCCCTGAGCCCGAAAATAGTGAAGAAGTTGGCCCCTGGTTCATAAATAGTTAAGAAGTTGGCTCCGGAGCCCAAAAATAGTGAAGAAGTTGGCCCTTGAGCCAATAAACACTTTAGAAGTTGGCTCCCGAGCCCACAAACTGTTAAAAAGTTGGCCCCTGAACCCTTAAACTATAAAGATGTTGGCCCAAACCCATAAACAGTTAAGAAGTTGTCCCCGAGCCCATAAATAGTGAAGAAGTTGGCTCACGAGGCTATAAACAGTGAAGAAGGCGGCCCTCGAGCTCATAAATAGTTAAGAATTTTGCTGCCGAGCCCGAAAATAGTAAAGAAACTGGCCCTCGGGCCAATAAACACTTAAGAAGTTGGCCCCCGAGCCCACAAACTGTTAAGAAGTTGGCCCCTGAACCCATAAACAATTAAGAAGTTGTCCCCCGAGCCCATAAACAGTTAAGAATTGGCCCCCGATCCCATAAACAGTTAAGAAGTTGGGCCCCAAGCCTAAAAATAGTGAAGAAGTTGGCCCTCGAGCCAATAAACAGTTAAGAAGTTGGTCCCCGTGCCCATAAACAGTGAAGAAGTTGGCCTCCCGAGTCTAATAATAGTGAAGAAGTTGCCCTCGAGCCAATAAACAGTTAAGAAGTTGGCCCCGAGCCCAAAAATAGTGAAGAAGTTGGCCCGCGAGCCAATAAACAGTTAAGAAGTTGGCCCCGAGCCCCAAAATAGTGAAGAAGTTGGCTCATGGTTCATAAATAATTAAGAAGTGTGCCCTCGAGCCCATAAACAGTTAAGAAGTTGGCCCCCGAGCCCATAAACTGTTAAGAAGTTGGCCCCCGCGTCCAAAAATAGCGAAGAAGTTTGCCCTCGAGCCAATAAACAGTTAAGAATTTGGGCCCCGAGCTTAAAAATAGTGAATAAGTTGGGCTTCTGTTACGACCCTGGGTTCTCCAGTGGAAACCAGAGGTCAAAATTGAGCTATTAAACTTTCTAGTAGTACAGTTGAGTGCATCACGAGCGGCAATTGTTTGTATCTTCCCTGCCAGACGTAAGACTATTATTGTTTCTCAAAGAGCATTTAAAGACTGAGCTGGGGGTTGATTATTAAATAATAACATAGGCACCAACTTTGCTTACTAATACTTTCTAATCATTTGTAAAGTAACAATACATTGCATAGGGGAAGATCTTTAATGTGCTTAGCTGCACGATCAATTAGGCTCCTTCTGGCACAACGACATGGGAGGCCTAGCTGGTCGCTAGGAGGGCCTTCTCTGGCTGGCGTTTGTGCGGACGAGATCTACTCTGTGGCTGCACCCCCTCATCTCCTCCCTTCTCCTCTTACTTATTTCCCTTACTTTAAGTTCCTGTACCCTAAAGTTAAGTATTGTATGATTTCTAAATGTACCTACTCTGGTAGTAATATCGGTGAGACCTGGGGATAGTATTTGCCAGTGTTTTGGGTACCCCTAAGTGTTGTGTTTTGTATTAGGGTCCCACGTGGTTTCACTACCCTAAGCTGCATCCAGCTTCAGTGCTTATCCAGTAGTACTTTACCCTAGCTTGTTATTAGTGTAAACCTGGTATCCTGTCTACGTGGACCAAGGCTTTTAACGTAAGATAGTGTGGTAAAGTTATTATTATTATTGTTATGGGTGTGAGTGTATATGGGGGGTTGTTAAGGGGGTTAATAAATAAGTACATGAATTAAAGAGTATCCCTTCTTCCTGTGTGGGAGCGCATTGATCAACCCTTAGACTAACATATATGGTCTAGTAGCAAGTTATTACTACTGTGGATAGTTTATTTTGGGGGCCGGGCCTTTTAGCTCTCCCATATTTGATACTCTGTCTTCTAACTACCCTTACCCCTTAATAATACCAAGTCCCCCATAGAAGCCAATACACCATTATTTATAACAGCTTCGAATCAATAAACAGTTAAGAAGTTGGCCCCTGAGTCCAAAACAGTGAAGAAGTTGGCCCAAGAGCCTATAACCAGTTAAGAATTTGGCCCCCGAGCCCAAAAATAGTGAAGAAGTTGGCCCTCGAGCCAATAAACAGTTAAGAAGTTGGCCGTCCGTCCCAAAAATAGTGTAGAAGTTGGCCCCTGGTTCTTAAATAGTTAAGAAGTTGGCTCCGGAGCCCAAAAATAGCGAAGAAGTTGGGCCTTGAGCCAATAAACACTTTAGAAGTTGGCTCCCGATCCCACAAACTGTTAAAAAGTTGGCCTCTGAACCCATAAACAATTAAGAAGTTGGCCCCGAGATCATAAACAGTTAAGAAGTTGGCCCCCGAGCCCATAAACAGTTAAGAAGTTGGCCCCCGAGCCCAAAAACAAGAAGTTGGCCCCTAGCTAATAAAAAGTTAAAAAGTGGGTCCTCGAGCCCATGAATAGTAAAGAAGTTGGCCCCCGAGCTAATAAACTGTTAAGAAAACGGTCCCCGAGCCCATAAACAGTTAAGATGTTGGCCCTGAGCCCATAAACAGTGAAGAAGTTGGCCCCCGATTCCAAAAACTATTAAAAAGTTGGTCCTGAGCCAATAGATAGGTAAGAAGGTGGCCTCCGAGCCCATAAACAGTTAAGAAGTCGGCCCTGAGCCTATAAACAGTTAAGAACTTTGCCCCCGAGCCCATAAACAGTTAAGAAGTTGGCCCTAGAGCCAACAACAATTAAGAAGTTGGCCCCAGTGCCCATAAACAATTAAGAAGATGGCCCCGAGCCCATAAAAAGTTAAGAAGTTTGCCACCGAGCCCATAAACAGTTAAGAAGTTGAACCCTGAGCCCAGAAACACATAAGAAGACGGTCCCTGAGCCCATAAACAATTAAAAAGTTTGCACCTGAGCCCATAAACAGATAAGAAGTTGGACCCTGAGCCCATAAACTATTAAGAAGACGGTCCCCAAGCCAATAAACAGTTAAGAAGTTGGCCCCGTGCTAATAAGCAGTTAAAAAAGACGGTCCCCGAGGCCATAAATAATTAAGAAGTTGGCCCCCAAGCCCTTATACAGTTAAGAAGTTGGCCCCCGAGCCCATAAACAGTAAAGAAGTTGGCCCCCCGAGCCCATAAACAGTTAAGAAGATGGTCCCCGAGCCCCATAAAAAATTAAAAAGATGGTCCCCGAGCCCATAAACTATTAAGAAGTGGGCCCCCGAGCCCATAAAAAGTTAAGAAGTTTGCACTGGAGCCCATAAGCAGTTAAGAAGTTGGCAATCGAGCCCATAAACATTAAAGAAGTTGGCCCCTGAGCCCATAAACAGTTAAGAAGCTGGCCCCCGAGCTAATAAACAGTTAAGAAGTTGGTTCCCGAGCCTATAAACAGTTAAGAAGTTGGCCTCCGGGCCCATAAACATTTAAGAAGTTGGCCCCCGAGCCAATAAACAGTTAAGACGTGGATTCCCGAGCCCATAAACAGTAAAGATGTTGGCCCTGAGCCCATAAACAGTGAAGAAGTTGGCCCCCGATTCGAAAAACTATTTAAAAGTTGGCCCTGAGCCAATAAATAGTTAAGAGGTTGGCCCCTAAGCCCATAAACAGTCAGGAAGGTGGCCCAGAGCCCAGAAACAATTAAGAAGATGATCCTTGAGCGCAAAAACTATAAAGAAGTTGGCCACTGAGCCGATAAACAGTTAAGAAGTTGGCCCCGAGCCCATAAACAATGAGGAAGATGTTCTCCAAGCCTATAAATTATTAAGAAGTCGTCCCCGAGCCCATACACAGTTAAGAAGTTGGCCCCCCGAGCCAACAATAGTTAAGAAGTTGGCAACAGAGTCCAAGAACAATTAAGAAGATGTCCCCGAGCCCGTAAAAAGTTAATAAGTTTGCCCCTGACCCCATAAACAGATAAGAATTTGGACTCTGAGCCCATAAACTATTAAGAAGACGGTCCCCAATCCAATAAACAGTTAAGAAGTTGGCCACAAGCCCATAAACAATTAAGAAGTTGGCCCCTGAGCCCTTAAACAGTTAAGAATTTAGCCCCCGAGCACATAAACTGTGCAGAAATTGGTCCCCGAGCCCATAAATAGTTAAGAAGTTGGCCACCGAGTCCATAAACAGTTAAGAAGTTGGACACCTAGCCCAAAAATAGTGAAGAAGTAGGCCTACGAGCCCATAAACATTTAAGAAGTTGGCCCTCGAGACCATAAATAGTTAAGAAGTGGGCCTAGAGCCCATAAACAGTGAAGAAGGTTGCCCTCGAGCCCATAAATAGTTATAAAGTTGGCCACCGAGCCCAAAAATAGTAAAGAAGTTGGCCCTCGAGCCAATAAACACTTAAGAAGTTGGCCCCCGGGCCCACAAACTGTTAAGAAGTAGGCCCCTGAACCCATAAACAATTAAGAAGTTGGCCCCTGAGCCCAAAAATAGTGAAGAAGTTGGCCCCTGGTTCATAAATAGTTAAGAAGTTGGCTCCGGAGCCCAAAAATAGTGAAGAAGTTGGCCCTTGAGCCAATAAACACTTTAGAAGTTGGCTCCCGAGCCCACAAACTGTTAAAAAGTTGGCCCCTGAACCCTTAAACTATAAAGATGTTGGCCCAAACCCATAAACAGTTAAGAAGTTGTCCCCGAGCCCATAAATAGTGAAGAAGTTGGCTCACGAGGCTATAAACAGTGAAGAAGGCGGCCCTCGAGCTCATAAATAGTTAAGAATTTTGCTGCCGAGCCCGAAAATAGTAAAGAAACTGGCCCTCGGGCCAATAAACACTTAAGAAGTTGGCCCCCGAGCCCACAAACTGTTAAGAAGTTGGCCCCTGAACCCATAAACAATTAAGAAGTTGTCCCCCGAGCCCATAAACAGTTAAGAATTGGCCCCCGATCCCATAAACAGTTAAGAAGTTGGGCCCCAAGCCTAAAAATAGTGAAGAAGTTGGCCCTCGAGCCAATAAACAGTTAAGAAGTTGGTCCCCGTGCCCATAAACAGTGAAGAAGTTGGCCTCCCGAGTCTAATAATAGTGAAGAAGTTGCCCTCGAGCCAATAAACAGTTAAGAAGTTGGCCCCGAGCCCAAAAATAGTGAAGAAGTTGGCCCGCGAGCCAATAAACAGTTAAGAAGTTGGCCCCGAGCCCCAAAATAGTGAAGAAGTTGGCTCATGGTTCATAAATAATTAAGAAGTGTGCCCTCGAGCCCATAAACAGTTAAGAAGTTGGCCCCCGAGCCCATAAACTGTTAAGAAGTTGGCCCCCGCGTCCAAAAATAGCGAAGAAGTTTGCCCTCGAGCCAATAAACAGTTAAGAATTTGGGCCCCGAGCTTAAAAATAGTGAATAAGTTGGGCTTCTGTTACGACCCTGGGTTCTCCAGTGGAAACCAGAGGTCAAAATTGAGCTATTAAACTTTCTAGTAGTACAGTTGAGTGCATCGCGAGCGGCAATTGTTTGTATCTTCCCTGCCAGACGTAAGACTATTATTGTTTCTCAAAGAGCATTTAAAGACTGAGCTGGGGGTTGATTATTAAATAATAACATAGGCACCAACTTTGCTTACTAATACTTTCTAATCATTTGTAAAGTAACAATACATTGCATAGGGGAAGATCTTTAATGTGCTTAGCTGCACGATCAATTAGGCTCCTTCTGGCACCACGACATGGGAGGCCTAGCTGGTCGCTAGGAGGGCCTTCTCTGGCTGGCGTTTGTGCGGACGAGACCTACTCTGTGGCTGCACCCCCTCATCTCCTCCCTTCTCCTCTTACTTATTTCCCTTACTTTAAGTTCCTGTACCCTAAAGTTAAGTATTGTATGATTTCTAAATGTACCTACTCTGGTAGTAATATCGGTGAGACCTGGGGATAGTATTTGCCAGTGTTTTGGGTACCCCTAAGTGTTGTGTTTTGTATTAGGGTCCCACGTGGTTTCACTACCCTAAGCTGCATCCAGCTTCAGTGCTTATCCAGTAGTACTTTACCCTAGCTTGTTATTAGTGTAAACCTGGTATCCTGTCTACGTGGACCAAGGCTTTTAACGTAAGATAGTGTGGTAAAGTTATTATTATTATTGTTATGGGTGTGAGTGTATATGGGGGGTTGTTAAGGGGGTTAATAAATAAGTACATGAATTACAGAGTATCCCTTCTTCCTGTGTGGGAGCGCATTGATCAACCCTTAGACTAACATATATGGTCTAGTAGCAAGTTATTACTACTGTGGATAGTTTATTTTGGGGGCCGGGCCTTTTAGCTCTCCCATATTTGATACTCTGTCTTCTAACTACCCTTACCCCTTAATAATACCAAGTCCCCCATAGAAGCCAATACACCATTATTTATAACAGCTTCGAATCAATAAACAGTTAAGAAGTTGGCCCCTGAGTCCAAAACAGTGAAGAAGTTGGCCCAAGAGCCTATAACCAGTTAAGAATTTGGCCCCCGAGCCCAAAAATAGTGAAGAAGTTGGCCCTCGAGCCAATAAACAGTTAAGAAGTTGGCCGTCCGTCCCAAAAATAGTGTAGAAGTTGGCCCCTGGTTCTTAAATAGTTAAGAAGTTGGCTCCGGAGCCCAAAAATAGCGAAGAAGTTGGGCCTTGAGCCAATAAACACTTTAGAAGTTGGCTCCCGATCCCACAAACTGTTAAAAAGTTGGCCTCTGAACCCATAAACAATTAAGAAGTTGGCCCCGAGATCATAAACAGTTAAGAAGTTGGCCCCCGAGCCCATAAACAGTTAAGAAGTTGGCCCCCGAGCCCAAAAACAAGAAGTTGGCCCCTAGCTAATAAAAAGTTAAAAAGTGGGTCCTCGAGCCCATGAATAGTAAAGAAGTTGGCCCCCGAGCTAATAAACTGTTAAGAAAACGGTCCCCGAGCCCATAAACAGTTAAGATGTTGGCCCTGAGCCCATAAACAGTGAAGAAGTTGGCCCCCGATTCCAAAAACTATTAAAAAGTTGGTCCTGAGCCAATAGATAGGTAAGAAGGTGGCCTCCGAGCCCATAAACAGTTAAGAAGTCGGCCCTGAGCCTATAAACAGTTAAGAACTTTGCCCCCGAGCCCATAAACAGTTAAGAAGTTGGCCCTAGAGCCAACAACAATTAAGAAGTTGGCCCCAGTGCCCATAAACAATTAAGAAGATGGCCCCGAGCCCATAAAAAGTTAAGAAGTTTGCCACCGAGCCCATAAACAGTTAAGAAGTTGAACCCTGAGCCCAGAAACACATAAGAAGACGGTCCCTGAGCCCATAAACAATTAAAAAGTTTGCACCTGAGCCCATAAACAGATAAGAAGTTGGACCCTGAGCCCATAAACTATTAAGAAGACGGTCCCCAAGCCAATAAACAGTTAAGAAGTTGGCCCCGTGCTAATAAGCAGTTAAAAAAGACGGTCCCCGAGGCCATAAATAATTAAGAAGTTGGCCCCCAAGCCCTTATACAGTTAAGAAGTTGGCCCCCGAGCCCATAAACAGTTAAGAAGTTGACCCCCGAGCCCATAAACAGTTAAGAAGTTGGCCCCCGAGCCCATAAACAGTTAAGAAGTTTGCCCCTGAGCCCATAAACAGTTAAGAAGTTGGCCCCCGAGCCCATAAACAGTTAAGAAGTTGGCCACCGAGCCCATAAATAGTTAAGAAGTTGGCCCCCGAGTCCATAAACAGTCAAGAAGTTGGCCCCCGAGCCCAAAAATAGTAGAGAAGTTGGCCCTCGAACCAATAAACAGTTAAGAAGTTTGCCCCCGAGCCCTTAAACCGTTAAGAAGTTGGCCCCCGAGCCCTCAAACAGTTAAGAAGTTGGCCCCCGAGCCCTTAAGCCGTTACGAAGTTGGCCCCCGAGCCCTCAAACATTTAAGAAGTTGGCCCCCGAGCCCTTAAACCGTTAAGAAGTTGGCCCCCGAGCCCTCAAACAGTTAAGAAGTTGGCCCCGAGCCCTTAAACCGTTAAGAAGTTGGCCCCCGAGCCCTCAAACCGTTAAGAAGTTGGCCCCGAGCCCTCAAACAGTTAAGAAGTTGGCCAGTGAATTTGAACCAGTCCAACTGGTTCCAGTAGGGTATGTGAACCAGTCCAACTGGTTCCAGTAGGGTATGTGAACCAGTCCAACTGGTTCCAATAGGGTATGTGAACCAGTTCAAATATCTGCACTATTACTTCTAATAATTTTAATTAAAATTATAATAAATCATTGTGTCGAGGGACAGAAAGCCAGAGTGTATTCATATACAGTAGGCTTATATCGAGGACCCCTCCACCCCCAGTGGGGAAGGATACAATATCCATAACAAGCTTACTAACTCCTGAGTACTGCTAGGTGAACAGACGCATAAGGTGAAATTAAATTATTGCTGTCGTGAGATTCGAACCCGGAATTCTTGATCGTGCGTCGAGAACGAGCCCGACTGTACTACCAGAACCCTTATTATTTTATTTATATACAGTAATATTATTGTTGTTAACTTGTCACAGGTTTATGAGAGCAGGTGGATCTGTCTGTGTAACAGCTTACTCCCCGGTCCTACCTGAAGGTCTGGCTCGTATACACAATCTTATCAACACGCCACAGGTCCTACCTGAAGGTCTGGCTCGTATACACAATCTTATCAACACGCCACAGGTCCTACCTGAAGGTCTGGCTCGCATACACAGTCGTATCAACACGCCACAGGTCCTACCTGAAGGTCTGGCTCGTATACACAATCTTATCAACACGCCACAGGTCCTACCTGAAGGTCTGGCTCGCATACACAGTCTTATCAACACGCCACAGGTCCTACCTGAAGGTCTGGCTCGCATACACAGTCTTATCAACACGCCACAGGTCCTACCTGAAGGTCTGGCTCGCATACACAGTCTTATCAACACGCCACAGGTCCTACCTGAAGGTCTGGCTCGCATACACAGTCTTATCAACATGCCACAGGTCCTACCTGAAGGTCTGGCTCGTATACACAGTCTTATCAACACGCCACAGGTCCTACCTGAAGGTCTGGCTCGCATACACAGTCTTATCAACACGCCACAGGTCCTACCTGAAGGTCTGGCTCGCATACACAGTCGTATCAACACGCCACAGGTCCTACCTGAAGGTCTGGCTCGCATACACAGTCTTATCAACACGCCACAGGTCCTACCTGAAGGTCTGGCTCGCATACACAGTCTTATCAACACGCCACAGGTCCTACCTGAAGGTCTGGCTCGCATACACAGTCTTATCAACACGCCACAGGTCCTACCTGAAGGTCTGGCTCGCATACACAGTCTTATCAACACGCCACAGGTCCTACCTGAAGGTCTGGCTCGCATACAGTCTTATCAACATGCCACAGGTCCTACCTGAAGGTCTGGCTCGCATACACAGTCTTATCAACACGCCACAGGTCCTACCTGAAGGTCTGGCTCGCATACACAGTCTTATCAACACGCCACAGGTCCTACCTGAAGGTCTGGCTCGCATACACAGTCTTATCAACACGCCACAGGTCCTACCTGAAGGTCTGGCTCGCATACAGTCTTATCAACATGCCACAGGTCCTACCTGAAGGTCTGGCTCGCATACACAGTCTTATCAACACGCCACAGGTCCTACCTGAAGGTCTGGCTCGCATACACAGTCTTATCAACACGCCACAGGTCCTACCTGAAGGTCTGGCTCGCATACACAGTCTTATCAACACGCCACAGGTCCTACCTGAAGGTCTGGCTCGCATACACAGTCTTATCAACATGCCACAGGTCCTACCTGAAGGTCTGGCTCGCATACACAGTCTTATCAACACGCCACAGGTCCTACCTGAAGGTCTGGCTCGCATACACAGTCTTATCAACACGCCACAGGTCCTACCTGAAGGTCTGGCTCGCATACACAGTCTTATCAACACGCCACAGGTCCTACCTGAAGGTCTGGCTCGCATACACAGTCTTATCAACACGCCACAGGTCCTACCTGAAGGTCTGGCTCGCATACAGTCTTACCAACACGCCACAGGTCCTACCTGAAGGTCTGGCTCGCATACACAGTCTTATCAACATGCCACAGGTCCTACCTGAAGGTCTGGCTCGCATACACAGTCTTATCAACACGCCACAGGTCCTACCTGAAGGTCTGGCTCGCATACAGTCTTACCAACACGCCACAGGTCCTACCTGAAGGTCTGGCTCGCATACACAGTCTTATCAACACGCCACAGGTCCTACCTGAAGGTCTGGCTCGCATACAGTCTTACCAACACGCCACAGGTCCTACCTGAAGGTCTGGCTTGCATACACAGTCTTATCAACACGCCACAGGTCCTACCTGAAGGTCTGGCTCGCATACACAGTCTTATCAACACGCCACAGCTTATCTTACTTATGTTTATATTTACTCGTTTTAGTCCATGCAAATTATATTTTGACTAAGTTAATGTGACTGGTTAGCAATGTGTTTGTACCATTAAACTAATAAAACGGGCAAAGCAGGTTGTTTTAAACGAGATCGGTATTGGCTTAATATATTTTGGTCAACACAGGAAATAACAGGCAAAGTGTTGAAGAACAGGCAAAGTGTTGAAGAACAGGCAAAATGTTGAAGAACAGGCAAAGTGTTGAAGAACAGGCATATGCTTATGAACAGGCATAGTGCTGAAGAACAGGCATATGCTTAAGAACAGGCAGAGTGCTGAAGAACAGGCATAGTACTGAAGAACAGGAAGAGTGCTGGAGAACAGGCAAAGTGTTGAAGAACAGGCAAAATGTTGAAGAACAGGCATAGTACTGAAGAACAGGAAGAGTGCTGGAGAACAGGCAAAGTAGTGAAGAACAGGCATAGTGCTGAACAACAGGCATATGCTTAAGAACAGGCATAGTGCTGAAGAACAGGCATATGCTTAAGAACAGGCAGAGTGCTGAAGAACAGGCATAGTGCTGAAGAACAGGCCAAGTAGTGAAGAACAGACATAGTGCTGAAGAACAGGCATATGCTTAAGAACAGGCAGAGTGCTGAAGAACAGGCATAGTGCTGAAGAACAGGCAAAGTAGTGAAGAACAGGCATAGTGCTGAAGAACAGGCATATGCTGAAGAACTGGCATAGTGCTGAAGAACAGGTAAAGTGCTGAAGAACAGCCATAGTGCTGAAGAACAGGCATAGTGCTGAAGAACAGACATATGCTGAAGAACAGGCATAGTGCTGAAGAACAGGTAAAGTGCTGAAGAACAGGCATAGTGCTGAAGAACAGGCATAGTGCTGAAGAACAGGCATATGCTGAAGAACAGGCATAGTGCTGAAGAACAGGTAAAGTGCTGAAGAACAGGCATAGTGCTGAAGAACAGGCATAGTGCTGAAGAACAGGCAGAGTGCTGAAGAACAGACATATGCTGAAGAACAGGCAAACTGCTGAAGGACAGGCATATGCTAAAGAACAGGCATATGCTGAAGAACAGGCATATGCTGAAGAACAGGCATAGTGCTGAAGAACAGGCATATGCTGAAGAACAGGCATAGTGCTGAAGAACAGGCAGAGTGCTGAAGAACAGGAAGAGTGCTGAAGAACAGGCATAGTGCTGAAGAACAGGCAAAGTGCTGAAGAACAGGCATAGTGCTGAAGAACAGGCATAGTGCTGAAGAACAGGCAGAGTGCTGAAGAACAGGCATAGTGCTGAAGAACAGGCATAGTACTGAAGAACAGGCAGAGTGCTGAAGAACAGGCAGAGTGCTGAAGAACAGGCATAGTACTGAAGAACAGGCAGAGTGCGGAAGAATAGGCAGAGTGCTGAAGAACAGCCAAAGTGCTGAAGAACAGGCATAGTGCTGAAGAACAGGCAAAGTGCTGAAGAACAGGCATAGTGCTGAAGAACAGGCAAAGTGCTGAAGAACAGGCAGAGTGCTGGAGAACAGCCAAAGTGCTGAAGAACAGACAGAGCGCTGAAGAACAGGCATAGTGCTGAAGAACAGGCAAAGTGCTGAAGAACAGGTAAAGTGCTGAAGAACAGGTAAAGTGCTGAAGAACAGGCAGAGTGCTGAAGAACAGCCAAAGTGCTGAAGAACAGACAGAGCGCTGAAGAACAGGCATAGTGCTGAAGAACAGGCAAAGTGCTGAAGAACAGGCATAGTACTGAAGAACAGGCAGAGTGCGGAAGAATAGGCAGAGTGCTGAAGAACAGCCAAAGTGCTGAAGAACAGGCATAGTGCTGAAGAACAGGCAAAGTGCTGAAGAACAGGCATAGTGCTGAAGAACAGGCAAAGTGCTGAAGAACAGGCAGAGTGCTGGAGAACAGCCAAAGTGCTGAAGAACAGACAGAGCGCTGAAGAACAGGCATAGTGCTGAAGAACAGGCAAAGTGCTGAAGAACAGGTAAAGTGCTGAAGAACAGGTAAAGTGCTGAAGAACAGGCAGAGTGCTGAAGAACAGCCAAAGTGCTGAAGAACAGACAGAGCGCTGAAGAACAGGCATAGTGCTGAAGAACAGGCAAAGTGCTGAAGAACAGGCATAGTGCTGAAGAACAGGCAAAGTGCTGAAGAACAGGCATAGTGCTGAAGAATAGGCAAAGTGCTGCAGAACAGGCATAGTGCTGAAGAACAGGCATAGTGCTGAAGAACAGGCAAAGTGCTGAAAAACAGGCAAAGTGCTGAAGAACAGGCAGAGTGCAGAAAAACAGGCAGAATGCTGAAGAACAGGCATAGTGTTGAAGAACAGGCATAGTGCTGAAGAACAGGCATAGTTCTGGAGAACAGGCAAAGTGATGAAGAACAGGCATAGTGCTGAAGAACAGGCAAAGTGCTGAAGAACAGGCAAAGTGTTGAAGAACGGGCATAGTGCTGAAGAACAGGCATAGTGCTGAAGAACAGGCATCGCGCTGAAGAACAGGCATAGTGCTAAAGAACAGGCATAGTGCTGAAGAACAGGCATAGTGTTGAAGAACAGGCATAGTGCTGTAAAACAGGTATAGTGCTGAAGAACAGCCATAGTGCTGAAGAACAGGCATAGTGCTGTAAAACAGGTATAGTGCTGAAGAACAGGCATAGTGCTGTAAAACAGATATAGTGCTGAAGAAGAGGTATAGTGCTGAAGAACAGGCATAGTGCTGAAGAACAGGCATAGTGCTGAAGAACAGGCAAAGTGTTGAAGAACAGGCAAAGTGCTGAAGAAGAAGCATAGTGCTGAAGAACATGCATAGTGCTGACGAACAGGAAAAATGATGAAGAACAGTCACAGTGCTTAAGAACAGCATAGTGCTGAAGAACAGGCATATTGCTGAAAAACAGGCATAGTGCTGAAGAACAAGCATAGTGCTGAAAAACAGACAGGCAAAGTGCTGAAGAACAGGTAGAGTGCTGAAAAACAGGCATAGTGCTGAAGAACAGGCAAAGTGCTGAAGAACAGGCATAGTGCTGAAAAACAGGCAAAGTGCTGAAGAACAGGCAAAGTGTTGAAGAACAGGCAAAGTGCAGAAGAACAGGCTGAGTGCTGAAGAACAGGCATAGTGCTGAAGAACAGGCATAGTGCTGAAGAACAGGCATAGTGCTGAAGAACAGGCATAGTGCTGAGGAACAGGCATAGTGCTGAAGAACAGGCAAAATGATGAAGAAAATGCAAAGTGCTGAAGAACAGGCATAGTGATGAAGAACAGGCATAGTGCTGAGGAACCGGCACAGTCCTGAAGAACAGGCATAGGGCTGAAGAACTGGTATAGTGCTGAAGAACAGGCATAGTGTTGAAGAAGAGGCATAGTGCTGAAAAACAGGCAAAATGTTGAAGAACAGGTAAAGTGCTGAAGAACAGGCATAGTGCTGAAGAACAGGCATAGTGCTGAAAAACAGGCATAGTGTTGAAGAACAGGCATTGTGCTGAAGAACAGGCAAAATGATGAAGAACAGGCAAAGTGCTGAAGAACAGGCATAGTGCTGAAGAGCAGGCATAGTGCTGAAGAACAGGCAAAGTGCTGAAAAACAGGCAAAGTGCTGAAGAACAGGTAAAGTGCTGAAGAACAGGCAGAGTGCAGAAAAACAGGCAGAATGCTGAAGAACAGGCATAGTGTTGAAGAACAGGCATAGTGCTGAAGAACAGGCCTAGTTCTGAAGAACAGGCAAAGTGATGAAGAACAGGCATAGTGATGAAGAACAGGCAAAGTGCTGAAGAACAGACAAAGTGCTGAAGAACAGGCATAGTGCTGAAGAGCAGACATAGTGCTGAAGAACAGGCATAGTGCTGAAGAACAGGCATAGTGCTTTAAAACAGGTATAGTGCTGAAGAACAGGCATAGTGCTGAAGAACAGGCATAGTGCTGAAGAACAGGCATAGTGCTGTAAAACAGGTATAGTGCTGAAGAACAGGTATAGTGCTGAAGAACAGGCATAGTGCTGAAGAACAGGCATAGTGCTGTAAAACAGGTATAGTGCTGAAGAACAGGTATAGTGCTGAAGAACAGGCAGAGTGCTGCAGAAGAGGCATAGTGCTGAAGAACAGGCATAGTGCTGAAGAATAGGCATAGTGCTGAAGAACAGGCATAGTGCTGAAGAACAGGCATAGTGCTGAAGAACAGGCAAAGTGCTGAAGAATAGGCAGAGTGCTGAAGAACAGGCAAAGTGCTGAAGAACAGGCATAGTGCTGAAGAACAGGCATAGTGCTGAAGAACAGGCATAGTGCTGAAGAACAGGCATAGTGCTGAAGAACAGGCAAAATGATGAAGAACATGCAAAGTACTGAAGAACAGGCATAGTGCTGAAGAACAGGCATAGTGATGAAGAACAGGCATAGTGCTGAGGAACCGGCACAGTCCTGAAGAACAGGCTTAGGGCTGAAGAACTGGTATAGTGCTGAAGAACAGGCATAGTGTTGAAGAACAGGCATAGTGCTGAGGAACCGGCACAGTCCTGAAGAACAGGCTTAGGGCTGAAGAACTGGTATAGTGCTGAAGAACAGGTATAGTGTTGAAGAACAGGCATAGTGCTGAAGAACAGGCAAAATGTTGAAGAACAGGTAAAGTGCTGAAGAACAGGCATAGTGCTAAAGAACAGGCATAGTGCTGAAAAACAGGCATAGTGTTGAAGAACAGGCATTGTGCTGAAGAACAGGCAAAATGATGAAGAACAGGAAAGTGCTGAAGAACAGGCATAGTGCTGAAGAGCAGGCATAGTGCTGAAGAACAGGCAAAGTGCTGAAAAACAAGCAAAGTGCTGAAGAACAGGTAAAATGCTGAAGAACAGGCATAGTTCTGAAGAACAGGCAAAGTGCTGAAGAACAGGCAAAGTGCTGAAAAACAGGCAAAGTGCTGAAGAACAGGCATAGTGCTGAAGAACAGGCAAAGTGCTGAAAAACAGGCAAAGTGCTGAAGAACAGGCAGAGTGCAGAAAAACAGGCAGAAGGCTGAAGAACAGGCATAGTGTTGAAGAACAGGCAGAGTGCTGAAGAACAGGCATAGTTCTGAAGAACAGGCAAAGTGATGAAGAACAGGCATATTGCTGAAGAACAGGCATAGTGCTGAAGAACAGGCATTGTGCTGAAGAACAGGCATAGTGCTTTAAAACAGGTATAGTGCTGAAGAACAGGCATAGTGCTGAAGAACAGGCATAGTGCTGAAGAACAGGCATAGTGCTGTAAAACAGGTATAGTGCTGAAGAACAGGTATAGTGCTGAAGTACAGGCATAGTGCTGAAGAACAGGCATAGTGCTGTAAAACAGGTATAGTGCTGAAGAACAGGTATAGTGCTGAAGAACAGGCATAGTGCTGAAGAACAGGCATAGTGCTGAAGAACAGGCATAGTGCTGAAGAATAGGCAAAATGATGAAGAACAGGCATAGTGCTGAAGAACAGGCATAGTGCTGAAGAACAGGCATAGTGCTGAAAAACAGGCATAGTGCTGAAGAACAGGCATAGTGCTGAAGAACAGGCATAGTGCTGAAGAACAGGCATAGTGCTAAAGAACAGGCATAGTGCTGAAGAATAGGCATAGTGTTGAAGAACAGGCATAGTGCTGAAGAACAGACAAAATGATGAAGAACATGCAAAGTACTGAAGAACAGGCATAGTGCTGAAGAACAGGCATAGTGCTGAGGAACAGGCACAGTCCTGAAGAACAGGCATACGGCTGAAGAACTGGTATAGTGCTGAAGAACAGGCATAGTGTTGAAGAACAGGCATAGTGCTGAAGAACAGGCATAGTGTTGAAGAACAGGCATAGTGCTGAAGAACAGGCATAGTGCTGAAGAACAGGCATGGTGCTAAAGAACAGGCATAGTGCTGAAGAACAGGCATAGTGCTGAAGAGCAGGCATGGTGCTAAAGAACAGGCATAGTGCTGAAGAACAGGCATAGTGCTGAACAACAGGCAAAGTGTTGAAGAGCAGGCATGGTGCTAAAGAACAGGCATAGTGCTGAAGAACAGGCAAAATGATGAAGAACAGGCAAAGTGCTGAAGAACAGGCATAGTGCTGAAGAGCAGGCATAGTGCTGAAGAACAGGCAAAGTGCTGAAAAACAAGCAAAGTGCTGAAGAACAGGTAAAATGCTGAAGAACAGGCATAGTTCTGAAGAACAGGCAAAGTGCTGAAGAACAGGCAAAGTGCTGAAAAACAGGCAAAGTGCTGAAGAACAGGCATAGTGCTGAAGAACAGGCAAAGTGCTGAAAAACGGGCAAAGTGCTGAAGAACAGGCAGAGTGCAGAAAAACAGGCAGAAGGCTGAAGAACAGGCATAGTGTTGAAGAACAGGCAGAGTGCTGAAGAACAGGCATAGTTCTGAAGAACAGGCAAAGTGATGAAGAACAGGCATAGTGCTGAAGAACAGGCAAAGTGCTGAAGAACAGACAAAGTGTTGAAGAACAGGCATAGTGCTGAAGAACAGGCATAGTGCTGAAGAACAGGCATAGTGCTGAAGAACAGGCATAGTGCTTTAAAACAGGTATAGTGCTGAAGAACAGGCATAGTGCTGAAGAACAGGCATAGTGCTGAAGAACAGGCATAGTGCTGTAAAACAGGTATAGTGCTGAAGAACAGGTATAGTGCTGAAGTACAGGCATAGTGCTGAAGAACAGGCATAGTGCTGTAAAACAGGTATAGTGCTGAAGAACAGGTATAGTGCTGAAAAACAGGCATAGTGCTGAAGAACAGGCATAGTGCTGAAGAACAGGCATAGTGCTGAAGAATAGGCAAAATGATGAAGAACAGGCATAGTGCTGAAGAACAGGCATAGTGCTGAAGAACAGGCATAGTGCTGAAAAACAGGCATAGTGCTGAAGAACAGGCATAGTGCTGAAGAACAGGCATAGTGCTGAAGAACAGGCATAGTGCTGAAGAACAGGCATAGTGCTAAAGAACAGGCATAGTGCTGAAGAATAGGCATAGTGTTGAAGAACAGGCATAGTGCTGAAGAACAGGCAAAATGATGAAGAACATGCAAAGTACTGAAGAACAGTCATAGTGCTGAAGAACAGGCATAGTGCTGAGGAACAGGCACAGTCCTGAAGAACAGGCATACGGCTGAAGAACTGGTATAGTGCTGAAGAACAGGCATAGTGCTGAAGAACAGGCAAAGTGCTGAAGAACAGGCATAGTGCTGAAGAACAGGCATAGTGCTGAAGAACAGGCATAGTGCTGAAGAGCAGGCATGGTGCTAAAGAACAGGCATAGTGCTGAAGAACAGGCATAGTGCTGAACAACAGGCAAAGTGTTGAAGAACAGGCATAGTTCTGAAGAACAGGCAAAGTGTTGAAGAACATAGTGCTGAAGAACAGGCAAAGTGTTGAAGAACAGGCAATGAGCTGAAGAACTGGTATAGTGCTGATGAACAGGCATAGTGTTGAAGAACAGGCATAGTGCTGAAGAACAGGCATAGTGCTGAAGAACAACCAAAGTGCTGAAGAACAGGCATAGTGCTGAAAAACAGGCAAAATGATGAAGAGCATGCAAAGTGCTGAAGAACAGGCATAGAGCTGAAGAACTGGTATAGTGCTGAAGAACAGGCATAGTGTTGAAGAACAGGCATAGTGCTGAAGAACAGGCAAAGTGTTGAAGAACAGGCAAAGTGCTGAAGAACAGGCATAGTGCTGAAGAACAGGCATAGTGCTGAAGAACAACCAAAGTGCTGAAGAACGCACATAGTGCTGAAGAACAGGCAAAATGATGAAGAGCAGGCAAGGTGCTGAAGAACAGGCAAAATGATGAAGAGCAGGCAAGGTGCTGAAGAACAGGTATAGTGCTGAAAAACAGGCAAAGTGCTGAAGAACAGGCAGAGTGCAGAAAAACAGGCAGAAGGCTGAAGAACAGGCATAGTGTTGAAGAACAGGCAGAGTGCTGAAGAACAGGCATAGTTCTGAAGAACAGGCAAAGTGAATAAGAACAGGCATAGTGCTGAAGAACAGGCAAAGTGCTGAAGAACAGACAAAGTGTTGAAGAACAGGCATAGTGCTGAAGAACAGGCATAGTGCTGAAGAACAGGCATAGTGTTGAAGAACAGGCATAGTGCTTTAAAACAGGTATAGTGCTGAAGAACAGGCATAGTGCTGAAGAACAGGCATAGTGCTGAAGAACAGGCATAGTGCTGTAAAACAGGTATAGTGCTGAAGAACAGGTATAGTGCTGAAGTACAGGCATAGTGCTGAAGAACAGGCATAGTGCTGTAAAACAGGTATAGTGCTGAAGAACAGGTATAGTGCTGAAGAACAGGCATAGTGCTGAAGAACAGGCATAGTGCTGAAGAACAGGCATAGTGCTGAAGAATAGGCAAAATGATGAAGAACAGGCATAGTGCTGAAGAACAGGCATAGTGCTGAAGAACAGGCATAGTGCTGAAAAACAGGCATAGTGCTGAAGAACAGGCATAGTGCTGAAGAACAGGCATAGTGCTGAAGAACAGGCATAGTGTGAAGAACAGGCATAGTGCTAAAGAACAGGCATAGTGCTGAAGAATAGGCATAGTGTTGAAGAACAGGCATAGTGCTGAAGAACAGGCAAAATGATGAAGAACATGCAAAGTACTGAAGAACAGGCATAGTGCTGAAGAACAGGCATAGTGCTGAGGAACAGGCACAGTCCTGAAGAACAGGCATACGGCTGAAGAACGGGTATAGTGCTGAAGAACAGGCATAGTGTTGAAGAACAGGCATAGTGCTGAAGAACAGGCATAGTGTTGAAGAACAGGCATAGTGCTGAAGAACAGGCATAGTGCTGAAGAACAGGCATGGTGCTAAAGAACAGGCATAGTGCTGAAGAACAGGCATAGTGCTGAAGAACAGGCAAAGTGCTGAAGAACAGGCATAGTGCTGAAGAACAGGCATAGTGCTGAAGAACAGGCATAGTGCTGAAGAGCAGGCATGGTGCTAAAGAACAGGCATAGTGCTGAAGAACAGGCATAGTGCTGAACAACAGGCAAAGTGTTGAAGAACAGGCATAGTTCTGAAGAACAGGCAAAGTGTTGAAGAACATAGTGCTGAAGAACAGGCAAAGTGTTGAAGAACAGGCAATGAGCTGAAGAACTGGTATAGTGCTGATGAACAGGCATAGTGTTGAAGAACAGGCATAGTGCTGAAGAACAGGCATAGTGCTGAAGAACAACCAAAGTGCTGAAGAACAGGCATAGTGCTGAAAAACAGGCAAAATGATGAAGAGCATGCAAAGTGCTGAAGAACAGGCATAGAGCTGAAGAACTGGTATAGTGCTGAAGAACAGGCATAGTGTTGAAGAACAGGCATAGTGCTGAAGAACAGGCAAAGTGTTGAAGAACAGGCAAAGTGCTGAAGAACAGGCATAGTGCTGAAGAACAGGCATAGTGCTGAAGAACAACCAAAGTGCTGAAGAGCGCACATAGTGCTGAAGAACAGGCAAAATGATGAAGAGCAGGCAAGGTGCTGAAGAACAGGCAAAATGATGAAGAGCAGGCAAGGTGCTGAAGAACAGGTATAGTGCTGAAGAACAGGCATAGTGCTGAAGAACAGGTATAGAGCTGAAGAACAGGCATAGTGCTGAAGAACAGGCATAGTACTGAAGAACAGGCATAGTGCTGAAGAACAGGCATAGTGCTGAAGAACAGGCATAGTGCTGAAGAACAGGAATAGTACTGAAGAACAGGCATAGTGCTGAAGAACAGGCATAGTGCTGAAGAACAGGCATAGTGTTGAAGAACAGGCATAGTGCTGAAGAACAGGCATAGTACTGAAGAACAGGCATAGTGCTGAAGAACAGGCATAGTGCTGAAGAACAGGCATAGTGCTGAAGAACAGGCATAGTGTTGAAGAACAGGCATAGTGCTGAAGAACAGGCATAGTGTTGAAGAACAGGCATAGTGCTGAAGAACAGGCATAGTGCTGAAGAACAGGCATAGTGCTGAAGAACAGGCATAGTGTTGAAGAACAGGCATAGTGCTGAAGAACAGGCATAGTACTGAAGAACAGGCATAGTGCTGAAGAACAGGCATAGTGTTGAAGAACAGGCATAGTGCTGAAGAACAGGCATAGTGTTGAAGAACAGGCATAGTGCTGAAGAACAGGCATAGTACTGAAGAACAGGCATAGTGCTGAAGAACAGGCATAGTGTTGAAGAACAGGCATAGTGCTGAAGAACAGGCATAGTGTTGAAGAACAGGCATAGTGTTGAAGAACAGGCATAGTGCTGAAGAACAGGCATAGTGTTGAAGAACAGGCATAGTGCTGAAGAACAGGCAGACTCCAGTAAAGAGTACAAACATACGGAGAGAGTTTGGTGTTAATAAAATAAGTAAGATTACCATAGTATGGAACTGGTGAAGTTTAAGGGTGAATGGTTAGACCATTCTGTTGACGGGGGGGAAGGTATGGGATGGTTGGTTAGACCATTCTGTTGACGTGGGGGAAGGTATGGGATGGTTGGTTAGACCATTCTGTTGACGGGGGGGGAAGGTATGGGATGGATGGTTAGACCATTCTGTTGACGTGGGGGAAGGTATGGGATGGTTGGTTAGACCATTCTGTTGACGTCTATCTTGAGATTATCTTGAGATGATTTCGGGGCTTTAGTGTCCCCGCGGCCCGGTCCTAGACCAGGCCTCCACCCCCAGGAAGCAGCCCGTGACAGCTGACTAACTCCCAGGTACCTATTTACTGCTAGGTAACAGGGGCATTCAGGGTGAAAGAAACTTTGCCCATTTGTTTCTGCCTCGTGCGGGAATCGAACCCGCGCCACAGAATTACGAGTCCTGCGCGCTATCCACCAGGCTACGTCGGGGAAGGTATGGGATGGTTGGTTAGACCATTCTGTTGACGGGGGAGGGGAAGGTATGGGATGGTTGGTTAGACCATTCTGTTGACGGGGGGGGGGAAGGGATGTGAGTAGTGTAAATGGAGACTTCGAGACTTCGACTTTTTAAGGCTTGTCGTTGTCTCCTTTAATTCGTGAATGACGTCATCAGCCGGTCATCAATTTATGCCAATTATTTTTTATTTCTTTGGCACGTTAAAGATTGCATAATTGCATGAAATATTTTTAGTGACTAGCAAAAAGATCGCTCATTTGTACCACATAATTACTACCATTAATTAGCAGCTATAAGCTGTTATGTTTTTGTAGTGTTAATGTAGATGTTAATAAATAAGCTCCTCCACCTCCTCCTGGTAGTAGTAACATTTGAGGCAGGTAATTAGTGCTAATTACTTACCTTTAATTTTATCTCTCTTACCTTATTTTACATTTCATCATTGTTTAGAGCTATTGACTCTTGGTTACCATCTAGAGTACCGTCTTGGCATACAATAGTTCGTACCTTATTAACATTGACCTTAGCTATTGAGTTATAATCAATATCACCTATTTTTAGTGTACTAACTCTCCCTTCACTCTGGTCAACGTTTTTTGCTAAGTTACGTGGATGGTTTTTTGACGTGGGGATTGTTAGACCTGTTGGGTCTAAGTGGGTTACCAGTTACCCGCTGGTAACGTCTATTTGTGCTTACCAGTCGTTCAACACCTTGCCCCTCACACGGACTGATCATAGCTATAAGATAAGGTAGCATCACTATAGCTTGTCTGCTACCCTGACTGATCAGTGTTAAGACATTTACCACCAGTCACTTGTTTACTGCATATCTCAATATGCAGATATTGTCCAAGGGCATTGTAAATTAAAGGGTGAATTAACGTCATCAACGTTGATAACGTTGAATCAAAGTCACATGAACGTCACTTTGGGATATTGTGTCCACTGGTAACGTCACATGAACGTCACTCTGGGATATTGTGCCCACTGGTAACGTCACATGAACGTCACTCTGGGATATTGTGACCACTGGTAACGTCACTCTAGGATATTGTGTCCACTGGTAACGTCACTCTGGGATATTGTGACCACTCGTAACGTCACTCTAGGATATTGTGTCCACTGGTAACGTCACTCTGGGATATTGTGACCACTGGTAACGTCTCTCTTGGATATTGTGACCACTGGTAACGTCACTCTGGGATATTGTGTCCACTGGTAACGTCACATGAACGTCACTCTGGGATATTGTGACCACTGGTAACGTCACATGAACGTCACTCTGGGATATTGTGACCACTGGTAACGTCACATGAACGTCACTCTGGGATATTGTGACCACTGGTAACGTCACTCTGGGATATTATGCCCACTGGTAACGTCACTCTGGGATATTGTGTCCACTGGTAACGTCACTCTGGGATATTGTGCCCACTGGTAACGTCACTCTGGGATATTGTGCCCACTGGTAACGTCACATGAACGTCACTCTGAGATATTGTGACCACTGGTAACGTCACATGAACGTCACTCTGGGATATTGTGACCACTGGTAACGTCACATGAACGTCACTCTGGGATATTGTGACCACTGGTAACGTCACTCTGGGATATTGTGACCACTGGTAACGTCACATGAACGTCACTCTGGGATATTGTGACCACTGGTAACGTCACTCTGGGATATTGTGACCACTGGTAACGTCACTCTGGGATATTGTGTCCACTGGTAACGTCACATGAACGTCACTCTGAGATATTGTGACCACTGGTAACGTCACATGAACGTCACTCTGGGATATTGTGACCACTGGTAACGTCACATGAACGTCACTCTGGGATATTGTGACCACTGGTAACGTCACTCTGGGATATTGTGCCCACTGGTAACGTCACTCTGGGATATTGTGACCACTGGTAACGTCACATGAACGTCACTCTGGGATATTGTGTCCACTGGTAACGTCACTCTGGGATATTGTGACCACTGGTAACGTCACATGAACGTCACTCTGGGATATTGTGACCACTGGTAACGTCACTCTGGGATATTGTGACCACTGGTAACGTCACTCTGGGATATTGTGACCACTGGTAACGTCACATGAACGTCACTCTGGGATATTGTGTCCACTGGTAACGTCACATGAACGTCACTCTGGGATATTGTGTCCACTGGTAACGTCACATGAACGTCACTCTGGGATATTGTGACCACTGGTAACGTCACATGAACGTCACTCTGGGATTTTGTGCCCACTGGTAACGTCACATGAACGTCACTCTGGGATATTGTGACCACTGGTAACGTCACATGAACGTCACTCTGGGATATTGTGACCACTGGTAACGTCACTCTGGGATATCGTGCCCACTGGTAACGTCACTCTGGGATATTGTGACCACTGGTAACGTCACATGAACGTCACTCTGGGATATTGTGTCCACTGGTAACGTCACATGAACGTCACTCTGGGATATTGTGACCACTGGTAACGTCACATGAACGTCACTCTGGGATATTGTGACCACTGGTAACGTCACATGAACGTCACTCTGGGATATTGTGACCACTGGTAACGTCACTCTGGGATATTGTGCCCACTGGTAACGTCACTCTGGGATATTGTGCCCACTGGTAACGTCACTCTGGGATATTGTGACCACTGGTAACGTCACTCTGGGATATTGTGACCACTGGTAACGTCACATGAACGTCACTCTGGGATATTGTGACCACTGGTAACGTCACATGAACGTCACTCTGGGATATTGTGTCCACTGGTAACGTCACATGAACGTCACTCTGGGATATTGTGACCACTGGTAACGTCACATGAACGTCACTCTGGGATATTGTGTCCACTGGTAACGTCACATGAACGTCACTCTGGGATATTGTGACCACTGGTAACGTCACATGAACGTCACTCTGGGATATTGTGTCCACTGGTAACGTCACATGAACGTCACTCTGGGATATTGTGACCACTGGTAACGTCACTCTGGGATATTGTGACCACTGGTAACGTCACTCTGGGATATTGTGACCACTGGTAACGTCACATGAACGTCACTCTGGGATATTGTGTCCACTGGTAACGTCACATGAACGTCACTCTGGGATATTGTGACCACTGGTAACGTCACATGAACGTCACTCTGGGATATTGTGCCCACTGGTAACGTCACTCTGGGATATTGTGACCACTGGTAACGTCACTCTGGGATATTGTGACCACTGGTAACGTCACATGAACGTCACTCTGGGATATTGTGTCCACTGGTAACGTCACATGAACGTCACTCTGGGATATTGTGACCACTGGTAACGTCACTCTGAGATATTGTGACCACTGGTAACGTCACATGAACGTCACTCTGGGATATTGTGACCACTGGTAACGTCACTCTGGGATATTGTGACCACTGGTAACGTCACTCTGGGATATTGTGACCACTGGTAACGTCACATGAACGTCACTCTGGGATATTGTGACCACTGGTAACGTCACATGAACGTCACTCTGGGATATTGTGACCACTGGTAACGTCACTCTGGGATATCGTGCCCACTGGTAACGTCACTCTGGGATATTGTGACCACTGGTAACGTCACATGAACGTCACTCTGGGATATTGTGTCCACTGGTAACGTCACATGAACGTCACTCTGGGATATTGTGACCACTGGTAACGTCACTCTGGGATATTGTGACCACTGGTAACGTCACTCTGGGATATTGTGACCACTGGTAACGTCACTCTGGGATATTGTGACCACTGGTAACGTCACTCTGGGATATTGTGACCACTGGTAACGTCACTCTGGGATATTGTGACCACTGGTAACGTCACTCTGGGATATTGTGACCACTGGTAACGTCACTCTGGGATATTGTGACCACTGGTAACGTCACTCTGGGATATTGTGACCACTGGTAACGTCACTCTGGGATATTGTGACCACTGGTAACGTCACTCTGGGATATTGTGACCACTGGTAACGTCACTCTGGGATATTGTGCCCACTGGTAACGTCACATGAACGTCACTCTGGGATATTGTGACCACTGGTAACGTCACTCTGGGATATTGTGACCACTGGTAACGTCACTCTGGGATATTGTGACCACTGGTAACGTCACTCTGGGATATTGTGACCACTGGTAACGTCACTCTGGGATATTGTGACCACTGGTAACGTCACTCTGGGATATTGTGACCACTGGTAACGTCACTCTGGGATATTGTGCCCACTGGTAACGCCACTCTGGGATATTGTGACCACTGGTAACGTCACTCTGGGATATTGTGACCACTGGTAACGTCACTCTGGGATATTGTGACCACTGGTAACGCCACTCTGGGATATTGTGACCACTGGTAACGTCACTCTGGGATATTGTGACCACTGGTAACGTCACATGAACGTCACTCTGGGATATTGTGACCACTGGTAACGTCACTCTGGGATATTGTGACCACTGGTAACGTCACATGAACGTCACTCTGGGATATTGTGACCACTGGTAACGTCACATGAACGTCACTCTGGGATATTGTGTCCACTGGTAACGCCACTCTGGGATATTGTGACCACTGGTAACGTCACTCTGGGATATTGTGACCACTGGTAACGTCACTCTGGGATATTGTGACCACTGGTAACGTCACTCTGGGATATTGTGACCACTGGTAACGTCACATGAACGTCACTCTGGGATATTGTGACCACTGGTAACGTCACATGAACGTCACTCTGGGATATTGTGACCACTGGTAACGTCACATGAACGTCACTCTGGGATATTGTGACCACTGGTAACGTCACATGAACGTCACTCTGGGATATTGTGACCACTGGTAACGTCACATGAACGTCACTCTGGGATATTGTGACCACTGGTAACGTCACATGAACGTCACTCTGGGATATTGTGTCCACTGGTAACGTCACTCTGGGATATTGTGACCACTGGTAACGTCACATGAACGTCACTCTGGGATATTGTGTCCACTAGTAAAACAAATGTCTGGTGTTCGTGTATGTGGAAACAAAGGTGGAGACAATGACACTAAGTCATATGCAATGCGAAGCTCACCTTTCATTTCTGAGTCGCTGTAGAAAGCCTTCACTTGCCGACAGGACTCCAGACGAGGCGAGCCGGAGACCGCACGAGGCGTCTGGGACACCGAGAGAGGCAAGTTACCAACCGGAGGCGGCAGCTTATCAACCCCGCTAAAGCCGTAATTGGTAAGCTTTATGCAGTAGATGAAGACGGAGGTTACGACAGCCAGCACCAGCACCATCAGCATAGTCTTGGGCCACATGTCGGAGTACCTGTTGAATATTGTAGCGAGTTTTGGTTTGTTTTTGTTAAGCACAGGAAGAGGTGTAGACAATCTATGATTCATATTAGCAAGCTCTGATGTAGGGAAGCTGTGCCTACAGGTGTACGATACCGTACACAGACTTCAATATACACTTATATTGTTCGTATTCGTTGTTCAGGACACTAATTTTAAAATAAGCATCAGAGGTGCACTTATTTGTCAGGCCTCTGTTGCTCATGTGCGAGGTGACGTCTGTTGCGCACGTGCGAGCTGACGTCTGTTGCGCATGTGCGAGCTGACGTCTGTTGCGCACGTGCGAGCTGACGTCTGTTGCGCATGTGCGAGGTGACAAACAACTAGTAACAGGAAAGCTTTGGTAAACATAAATATATTTTGCCCTAACATCGTAATGAAATTATTCATCGAATATGTAGTGCTGGAAAATGATGAAATTATGAAACTAGTTAATAGGGAATATTTAAGTAGAGGAAAACATTGGAGCCAAACAGTTGACATGAAAAGAGAGGAAGGCGGCTGAGGTAACAATGGCGACAAGACTCACAAGAACATAAAGAGAGAGGAAGGCGGCTGAGGTAACAATGGAGACAAGACTCACAAGAACATGAAGAGAGAGGAAGGCGGCTGAGGTAACAATGGCGACAAGACTCACAAGAACATAAAGAGAGAGGAAGGCGGCTGAGGTAACAATGGCGACAAGACTCACAAGAACATGAAGAGAGAGGAAGGCGGCTGAGGTAACAATGGAGACAAGACTCACAAGAACATGAAGAGAGAGGAAGGCGGCTGAGGTAACAATGGCGACAAGACTCACAAGAACATGAAGAGAGAGGAAGGCGGCTGAGGTAACAATGGCGACAAGACTCACAAGAACATGAAGAGAGAGGAAGGCGGCTGAGGTAACAATGGCGGCAAGACTCACAAGAACATAAAGAGAGAGGAAGGCGGCTGAGGTAACAATGGAGACAAGACTCACAAGAACATGAAGAGAGAGGAAGGCGGCTGAGGTAACAATGGCGACAAGACTCACAAGAACATGAAGAGAGAGGAAGGCGGCTGAGGTAACAATGGCGACAAGACTCACAAGAACATGAAGAGAGAGGAAGGCGGCTGAGGTAACAATGGTGACAAGACTCACAAGAACATGAAGAGAGAGGAAGGCGGCTGAGGTAACAATGGTGACAAGACTCACAAGAACATGAAGAGAGAGGAAGGCGGCTGAGGTAACAATGGCGACAAGACTCACAAGAACATGAAGAGAGAGGAAGGCGGCTGAGGTAACAATGGCGACAAGACTCACAACAACTCAAGTTATGTTTATATTATCAAGAAGAGACTCGTCTCTGCCCCAGTCGACGGGGTCTGGTGTAAATAACGTGGGGCTTTTCATTAATATATCTTTCCTTATAGTAAACAGTCTAGGATTTTGTAACTGGTGTGTAGAAGGCAGATCATTGCCCCATGTTACACACCTGTAACGTTGCCCCGTGTTACACACCTGGAACGTTGCCCCGTGTTACACACCTGGAACGTTGCCCCGTGTTACACACCTGTAACGTTGCCCCCTGTTACACACCTGTAACGTTGTCCCATGTTACACACCTGTAACGTTGTCCCATGTTACACACCTGGAACGTTGCCCCATGTTACACACCTGTAACGTTGCCCCATGTTACACACCTGTAACGTTGCCCCATGTTACACACCTGTAACGTTGCCCCATGTTACACACCTGTAACGTTGCCCCGTGTTACACACCTGTAACGTTGCCCCATGTTACACACCTGTAACGTTGCCCCGTGTTACACACCTGTAACGTTGCCCCATGTTACACACCTGTAACGTTGCCCCCTGTTACACACCTGTAACGTTGTCCCATGTTACACACCTGTAACGTTGTCCCATGTTACACACCTGGAACGTTGCCTCATGTTACACACCTGTAACGTTGCCCCATGTTACACACCTGTAACGTTGCCCCATGTTACACACCTGTAACGTTGCCCCATGTTACACACCTGTAACGTTGCCCCATGTTACACACCTGTAACGTTGCCGCATGTTACACACCTGTAACGTTGCCCCGTGTTACACACCTGTAACGTTGCCCCGTGTTACACACCTGTAACGTTGCCCCATGTTACACACCTGTAACGTTGCCCCATGTTACACACCTGTAACGTTGCCCCATGTTACACACCTGTAACGTTGCCCCATGTTACACACCTGTAACGTTGCCCCGTGTTACACACCTGTAACGTTGCCCCGTGTTACACACCTGGAACGTTGCCCCGTGTTACACACCTGTAACGTTGCCCCGTGTTACACACCTGTAACGTTGCCCCGTGTTACACACCTGTAACGTTGTCCCATGTTACACACCTGTAACGTTGCCCCATGTTACACACCTGTAACGTTGCCCCATGTTACACACCTCTAACGTTGCCCCATGTTACACACCTGTAACGTTGCCCCATGTTACACACCTGTAACGTTGCCCCATGTTACACACCTGTAACGTTGCCCCATGTTACACACCTGTAACGTTGCCCCATGTTACACACCTGTAACGTTGCCCCATGTTACACACCTGTAACGTTGCCCCATGTTACACACCTGTAACGTTGCCCCATGTTACACACCTGTAACGTTGCCCCATGTTACACACCTGTAACGTTGCCCCATGTTACACACCTGTAACGTTGCCCCATGTTACACACCTGTAACGTTGCCCCATGTTACACACCTGTAACGTTGCCCCATGTTACACACCTGTAACGTTGCCCCGTGTTACACACCTGGAACGTTGCCCCGTGTTACACACCTGTAACGTTGCCCCGTGTTACACACCTGTAACGTTGCCCCGTGTTACACACCTGTAACGTTGCCCCATGTTACACACCTGGAACGTTGCCCCGTGTTACACACCTGTAACGTTGCCCCATGTTACACACCTGGAACGTTGCCCCATGTTACACACCTGTAACGTTGCCCCATGTTACACACCTGGAACGTTGCCCCATGTTACACACCTGGAACGTTGCCCCATGTTACACACCTGTAACGTTGCCCCATGTTACACACCTGGAACGTTGCCCCGTGTTACACACCTGGAACGTTGCCCCATGTTACACACCTGGAACGTTGCCCCGTGTTACACACCTGGAACGTTGCCCCATGTTACACACCTTGAATGTTGTCCCATGTTACACACCTGCAACGTTGCCCCGTGTTACACACCTGTAACGTTGCCCCATGTTACACACCTTGAATGTTGTCCCATGTTACACACCTGCAACGTTGCCCCGTGTTACACACCTGTAACGTTGCCCCATGTTACACACCTGGAACGTTGCCCCGTGTTACACACCTGGAACGTTGCCCCGTGTTACACACCTTGAATGTTGCCCCATGTTACACACCTGTAACGTTGCCCCGTGTTACACACCTGTAACGTTGCCCCATGTTACACACCTGGAACGTTGCCCCGTGTTACACACCTGGAACGTTGCCCCATGTTACACACCTGGAACGTTGCCCCGTGTTACACACCTGGAACGTTGCCCCATGTTACACACCTGGAACGTTACCCCGTGTTACACACCTGGAACGTTGCCCCATGTTACACACCTGGAACGTTGCCCCGTGTTACACACCTGGAACGTTGCCCCATGTTACACACCTGGAACGTTGCCTCATGTTACACACCTGGAACGTTGCCCCGTGTTACACAACTGGAACGTTGCCTCATGTTACACACCTGGAACGTAGCACCGTGTTACACACCTGGAACGTTACCCCATGTTACACACCTGTAACGTTGCCCCATGTTACACACCTGGAACGTTGCCCCGTGTTACACACCTGGAACGTTGCCCCATGTTACACACCTGGAACGTTGCCCCATGTTACACACCTGGAACGTTGCCCCATGTTACACACCTGGAACGTTGCCCCATGTTACACACCTGGAACGTTGCCCCATGTTACACACCTGGAACGTTGCCCCATGTTACACACCTGGAACGTTGCTCCATGTTACACACCTGGAACGTTGCCCCATGTTACACACCTGGAACGTTGCCCCATGTTACACACCTGGAACGTTGCCCCATGTTACACACCTGGAACGTTGCCCCATGTTACACACCTGGAACGTTGTCCCATGTTACACACCTGGAACGTTGCCCCGTGTTACACACCTGGAACGTTGCCCCATGTTACACACCTGGAACGTTGCCCCATGTTACACACCTGGAACGTTGCCCCATGTTACACACCTGGAACGTTGCCCCGTGTTACACACCTGGAACGTTGCCCCATGTTACACACCTGGAACGTTGCCCTATGTTACACACCTGGAACGTTGCCCCATGTTACACACTTGGAACGTTGCCCCATGTTACACACCTGGAACGTTGCCCCATGTTACACACCTGGAACGTTGCCCCATGTTACACACCTGGAACGTTGCCCCATGTTACACACCTGGAACGTTGTCCCATGTTACACACCTGGAACGTTGCCCCATGTTACACACCTGGAACGTTGCCCCATGTTACACACCTGGAACGTTGTCCCATGTTACACACCTGGAACGTTGCCCCATGTTACACACCTGGAACGTTGTCCCATGTTACACACCTGGAACGTTACCCCATGTTACACACCTGGAACGTTGCCCCATGTTACACACCTGGAACGTTGCCCACAGAAAACAGGCACTCAATTGAAGCATCGTAGTTGTGCGGGTGTTGAGGAGAGTGAGTGTCGAGACCTTCTGGAGGGGGACACCCTGACGGATTCTTGTTGTCCTGCTCGCCTAGCGGCTTCCATCACTGAAGTCTGTGGCTCCACAGCTGCTGACACTGTGCTGCACTCTCACTCTCTCACAAGAGTGAGAGTTGAGATTCAGGGAGTGCCTGAGTTATCGGATGTCATTCCAAAAAGTGAAACGTGTAAAATGGACGGTACATTTGTTGAACCATAACGTGGTGCAGGATGCTGCTGTTACATTGTATGTTGCAAACACTAGTAATGGCGACATCCATCTCCAGTTGGCACTCACGTTGTAAATACATTACTTGTTACCGGTGCGAGTGGTGGACGATGTCTCAGTGGAACATTCTGTGTGTACACTCACACTAGGAGAACATGGACCTCAGCCAGAGGTGCAAGTCTTACAGCAGCCAGAGGAGAAAAATTAGGTCTTACACCTCTTATTTCACATGAAATTCTTGAGCCAGGAACTAGACCAATTTTTGTATCAGCTTACAGTTTACCACATTATAAGTGAGCTGAAGCTGATAAACTTAAAGAGGAAATGTTACAGGATGATGCAATAGTGTCATGTAATTCGCCATGGAACGCTCCATTGATCCTCGTCCCAGTACACAGGTCTTGTAGGATTTTTATCAATCATTTATTGCTGGTTTCTCTATCATAGCCGCCCCACTTTACAAGTTACAAAGGAAAGATGAACCCTTTGTTTTGGAAAAAGCTCAAGAACAGTCATTCAGTAAACTCTAAGCAACACTGATCTCTTTCACCTGTCCTTAGGTACTCAGATTTTCTAAACCCTTCACGTTGGTCACAGATGCTAGTGATGTAGGCTTGGGTGCTGCATTACTTCAAACCCAAGGTCATAGAGATCACACAATAGCTTATTATAGCTGTACATTATCTAAAAGAAGAAAAAAATTATAGTGCAACAGAACGTGAAGCTTTAGTAGTTGTATGGGCTCTTAAACATTTCAGGGATGCAATCTATAATTATCCTGTCCATGTTCTAACAAATCATCAACCATTAATTTCTCTGTTCAAGAATAAAAATCTCATTGGAAAGTTTGTTAAATATTTGCTCACAATTCAAGAGTTCAATCCCACATTATATATTTTTTTCCTGGTTATATTCAAGGAAATCCGAATGTTGTATAGATGCTTTTCTAGAAACGTAGCTGCAATTCATGTAGATTATCCATCATTAGATGCTACAGAAATTGAGACAGAGACAAGACCCCCAAATAAGCACCTGTCATTAAGTTATTTACTATGCAAGATACTCATCAGACTCACAAACCCCCAGTACCATTGAGAGCGTTAGTGATGGCAGACAATTTACTGTGTAGAGTAGTGAAGCTAGCCCCCCCCCCCCTCCCTTGGAAGTGCTGTCAGTTAGATGTTCCAGCAGCATTAGTATCAGCTGTGTTAAGGATTATCCATGATGCTTCTGCAAGTGCACATCCAGGAAAGAATCGTACGCTCCAGCAAGGTTGGTTGGAGTATTTATGGCCCTAATGGCTGAAGAGATTGTTCATTAAGTTGACATTCTATATACAGCACAAGGGACATGTCATGGAACCAAATCCAATCCAAGTGTACCCAGTGACTAAAGCACCATGGGAACGAGTATCAATGGATTTATTGACTAATTTTGCAGAAACAGAAATGGGGAAAAAACACTTACTTGAAATGTATGATAATTTTTACCGTTATTGTGAATTATGTGATGGTATAATTTGCAGATACATTATGTCTAATGTTATCCTTTCGGATAATGGTACTGAGTTCAGTAACAGTATATTAACTAAGTTGTGTGATTTATATAACTTAAAAAAAAGTAGTTTTATGCTATATCATCCAGCAAGTAATGGGTAAGCATAGCACACTAACAGGAAAGTGTTAGATGCCTTGAGAGTCACGTTGAATTTTGATAACAGTAATTGGGATGAATTCATACCCTTAATTAAGTGTGCCATAAATTCTTCAATTAATGCTACTACAGGAGACACCCCTCATACTATTCTTTGTGGTACAGATAAGATCCTTCCTAATGAATTGATCAATGTAACCAATACTCCTGTGTATAACCCAGATGATTATGTTCAAGTAAGTTGTAGACAAATGCAACTAGTTTTCAAGATAATAATAGAACACTTGTCTAAGGAAACAGCAGAGTTTACTCGAGCAAGGACTGCATGAGCTAAGCCCAGTAAGATAACTGTCAGATCTGTTGTAATGTTCTTAACCAACACAGGTCTGGCCCTATGTACAAGCTAACTTAGACATTTTTAGGACCATATAAAGTAATAGTACTTATTAAAGGTAACAAATACAAATATAAGAATTTGTTAACAGTAGAGAAATGAACACTTAGACCACATGAAGTGTTACGTCCAAGATTGGCATCCTGCAAGGGTCATAGTGCTTATATTCTCACATGAATTAGGAACCATTCACTTAAGGGGCCGAGAAACGGGAAAATATTCGAATTATGTGAAAATTACTAATAAATGTTAAACATATCTACAACTTATTGGCTTCAGCGTCGTGAAAGTTTCATCCCAATATTTTCATAAATAGAATTTAGACGATGATTAAAAAAAAAAGTTTTGTTGATAAAGAGAACAACTCCTACTAACTAGAACTGAGGAATAATGCAGTAATAAAGAGATGCGAGCACCTGTGAGATGCACAAAGAAGTAGAATAGTAGGAAGAAGTATCCACAAAGTGGATATGCAACTGGTGCCTTTAAAGCATGCTAAGAAATTATATATTAAAACAAATAATAATGAGTACGTATGTTAATATGCTCTATTTTGTTATATATCATATAAATACATTGTAAAAGCGGTGTCAATATAAGTGCACACCTGTACTGTCATTTATTGTGTAACCTGATATTTTGCATTTAGGCATTTTAAGCCAACGACGGTCCTTCAGAATCATGGTATTACCTAGCTAGAGATTTGTCGACACGTACGGGACGTCGACTTCGTAGCGTGTCTGAACGATGTTAGCCTTCATATTGTAGACGGTATTGTAGTGTGGGTTGGTGTCGTTGTCGTGTTGTTGATCCTTCTTTCTGGACAACCCAACCCACAACTCGGTAGAGTGCTTATACTTTTCCAGATCACACCGGGCGCTTCGGGTTCTTGGAGAGGGGCTCAACGTCACACGTTTAGGGGATGCGGCTCCAATACTTAGCCTCGTTGTCACGTGCACACACCCACTCAAGCCGCTGTGACTCCCCACTCTCTCCTTATGTGATATGATCTCCTCAATCCCATTTGACTTATTAGTATTACCTTCTACCCTGTCCACAGCAGTGGTTCTTGGTTCTTTCTCTCTCTCTCTTCTTCTTTAGTACCTCCTGGGAAGCCTCACTAAGACAAGGGCAAACACCAGCAAATTTGAATACATTTACTGGACCAAGCACATACACAATACATACACACATATAATAATAATGAGGAATCCTACACTCTATACTATTTCAGTCAGGTTGCACTCCAACATCATCAGAACTCTATCATCTGCTTATCAAGTGGTATTCTATCTCCTGATTCACCACCTAATATTACCAACCTCCTCAAGTAGGCCAAGTCTTATAATACAATATTGCACTATCAGCAAGAGAATATATATATATATATATATATATATATATATATATATATATATATATATATATATATATATATGTATATATATATATATATATATATATATATATATATATATATATATATATATATATATATATATAGATATATATATATAAATATATATATATATATATATATATATTAGTATATTTTGGTAGCAGTCTTTCCTGTAGACATATATTATTAAATATGACCGAAAAAGTAAGATTAATAATTCTAACACGAATTTTCTCAATCATTCGTACATTACGCTTCACTGTTGGAGGTAAATCAAAAATCACTTCTCCAAAATTCATTTTTATTTCTAGTCTGACGCGACACGGGCGCGTTTCGTAAAACTTATTACATTTTCAAAGACTTCACAAATACACAACTGATTAGAACTTACGTATCTCTGATTTTATATCTACATTTGAGTGAGGTGGGAGGGGTGATGTGGCATTAACACAAGACAGAACAAGAGGGGATATTAATAGGGTATTAAAAGTATCAACACAAGACAGAACAGAAACAATGGGTATTGAATAGGAGTGTTTGTAGAAAGCCTATTGGTCCATGTTTCTTGATGCTTCTATATTGGAGCGGAGTCTTGAGGTGGGTAGAATATAGTTGTGCAATAATTGGCTGTTGATTGCTGGTGTTGACTTCTTGATGTGTAGTGCCTCGCAAACGTCAAGCCGCCTGCTATCGCTGTATCTATCGATGATTTCTGTGTTGTTTACTAGGATTTCTCTGGCGATGGTTTGGTTGTGGGAAGAGATTATATGTTCCTTAATGGAGCCCTTAAGGGCTCCATTAAGGAACATATAATCTCTTCCCATAACCAAACCATCGCCAGAGAAATCTAGTAAACAACACAGAATAATAATAATCGGTCATATTTAATAATATATATATATATATATATATATATATATATATATATATATATATATATATATATATATATATATATATATATATTATATATATATATATATAATATATATATATATATATATATATATATATTATATATATATATATATATATATATATATATATATATATATATATATATATATATATATATATATATATAACTGAAAACTCACACCCCAGAAGTGACTCGAACCCATACTCCCAGAAGCAACGCAACTGGTATGTACAAGACGCCTTAATCCACTTGACCATCACGACCGGACTAATGAGGTGATAGCCGAGGCTATTTGAACCACCCCACCGCCGGCACTCGGATAGTAATCTTGGGCATAGCATTTTACCAAATCACCTCATTCTTTGGGGCACACATGAGGAACACAAATGCGAACAAGCCTGAATGGTCCCCAGGACAATATGCAACTGAAAACTCACACCCCAGAAGTGACTCGAACCCATACTCCCAGAAGCAACGCAACTGGTATGTACAAGACGCCTTAATCCACTTGACCATCACGACCGGACTAATGAGGTGATAGCCGAGGCTATTTGAACCACCCCACCGCCGGCACTCGGATAGTAATCTTGGGCATAGCATTTTACCAAATCACCTCATTCATTTGCATATTGTCCTGGGGACCATTCAGGCTTGTTCGCATTTGTGTTCCTCACGTGTGCCCCAAAGAATGAGGTGATTTGGTAAAATGCTATGCCCAAGATTACTATCCGAGTGCCGGCGGTGGGGTAGTTCAAATAGCCTCGGCTATCACTTCATTAGTCCGGTCGTGATGGTCAAGTGGATTAAGGCGTCTTGTACATACCAGTTGCGTTGCTTCTGGGAGTATGGGTTCGAGTCACTTCTGGGGTGTGAGTTTTCAGTTGCATATTGTCCTGGGGACCATTCAGGCTTGTTCGCATATATATATATATATATATATATATATATATATATATATATATATATATATATATATATATATATATATATTGGTGTATACTGGCAGCAGGTTTTCTTTCAAACATGTTTCATTGAATGAAATGAAACAACTGGTTAGAAATGTTAAAAAAGAGATAAGGAAAGCAAAAAGAAACTATGAAGTTCGCATAGCAGGGCAAGCAAAGACAAATCCTAAAGGGTTTTTTCAGTTATATCGTACTAAGACTAGGGAAAGGATAGGTCCATTAAAAACTGAGACAGGTCAAATAACAGATAGTGATGAAGAGATGAGTAGTATTTTTAATAAATATTTTGTATCTGTATTTACTAAAGAGGAACTTAACAATATGCCTTCAGCCGAACAAGTCTATGTGGGTGGGGACGAGGACAGGTTGACGAGTTTAGCAGTTACCAGGGAGGATGTTCTTAAACAAATAGTAAAACTCAAACCAAACAAATCCCCAGGGCCGGATGAAGTGTTTGCTAGGGTGCTTAAAGAATGCAAAGAGGAGCTTTGTGACCCACTGTCAACCATATTTAATAAATCAATAGAGTCAGGCAGAGTGCCAGAGTTTTGGAAAGTTGCTAATGTGATACCAGTTTTTAAGAAAGGAGATAGATCACTTGCGTCTAACTATCGACCAATTAGCCTAACGTCTATTGTGGGAAAGTTACTCGAATCTATAATAGCAAATAAAATTCGTCTTCATCTTGAAAAACATAAATTAATAATTGAGTCGCAACATGGTTTTATAAATGGCCGTTCATGTTTAACAAATTTGTTATCTTTTTATTCTAGCATTGTTGAGGCAGTTGATAGTGGTAAGGATTGCGATGTTGTATACCTTGACTTTAGCAAAGCTTTTGATACAGTGCCACATGAAAGACTGATTAAAAAAATAGAGTCTCATGGTATTGGGGGTGCTATATTAAGCTGGATTAGGGCATGGCTATACCAAAGGAAACAGAGAGTTAGTATAAATGGAATCAAGTCAGAGTGGGAAAATGTTGTAAGTGGAGTGCCTCAAGGCTCTGTCCTGGGACCTCTGTTGTTTATAATATATATAAATGATTTAGATTCAGGTTTGAGTAGCAACATTTGCAAATTTGCCGATGATACGAAAATCGGTAGGGAAATTAATTCGGAGGAGGACTCACTATCACTTCAAGTTGATCTAGATAGGGTTTTGAAATGGTCAAAGGATTGGCAGATGCAGTTTAATGCTGATAAATGTAAAGTTCTGAGGTTAGGTAATGATGATAGAGTTACAAGATACGAGCTAGATGGTGTTGTGATTGCGAAGTCGGATTGCGAAAGGGATCTGGGAGTTATGATTAGTAAGAATTTAAAACAAAAGGATCAATGCATAAATGTTCGTAATAAGGCAAATCGGACACTTGGATTTATTAATCGCAGCGTTAGTAACAAGACACCTGGTGTGGTTCTCAAGCTATATCTTGCTCTAGTTAGGCCCCATTTAGATTATGCAGTTCAGTTTTGGTCGCCATATTATAGAATGGATATAAATTCACTTGAACGTGTCCAGCGTAGGATGACTAAGTTAATTCCCCAAATTAGAAATCTTTCATATGAAGAAAGATTAACAAAGCTTAAGTTGCATTCACTGGAAAGGCGAAGAGTTAGGGGTGACATGATAGAGGTTTACAAGTGGATGAATGGACATAACCGGGGGGATATTAATAGGGTATTAAAAGTATCAACACAGGACAGAACACGAAACAATGGATATAAATTGGATAAGTTTAGATTTAGGAAAGACTTGGGTAAATACTGGTTCAGTAACAGGGTTGTTGATTTGTGGAACCAATTGCCGCGTAACATTGTGGAGGTGGGGTCCCTCGATTGTTTCAAGCACGGGTTGGACAAGTATATGAGTGGGATTGGGTGGTTATAAATAGGAGCTGCCTCGTATGGGCCAATAGGCCTTCTGCAGTTACCTTTGTTCTTATGTTCTTATGTTCTTATGAATATGACCGCATATTCTGTATTTATTATTTTCTGGTTTAGGGCTTCTATCCCTCTAACTATTTTCTTAGCATCAGGGCTTAATTGAAATAGGAGTTCTCCAAAATTCATTTTCGTACTTTTAAGGTGAAGAAAAGAAGTGATTTACTATAGAGTGTATTACACTTATTTGTATAATTTGCACGACGTTTCGAACCTCCATGGTTCATTCTCAAGTGAACAGATCTTACAATACTAGTTGATTTTATACCCGCATTAGGTCAGGTGATAATACAATGAAGGTGAAAACATGGGGGGATACATAAGGGATAAACATAGGGGCTGTAGAAGGCTTATTGGCCCATACAAGGCATCTCCTATCTAAACACAAAAATTAATCCAGTGTAATTGGCCTGTTATGTTGGACATTGTCTTCTGTGTTGGCATCGATATGTTCTTGTCTTGTCCTTACTCTCATGGTGGGTAGAGTAAATAGTTCCGTGATTTGGGTGTTCATGGTAGGTCGCTCTATTCTTATGTGAATTGCCTCAAGAATTTGTAATCTTCTTGAATCTTGGGTTTTGTCTATTATGCAAGTATTCTTGTTCAAGAATACTTGCATTAATTAATGAAATTAATACCCTATTAATGCCACCTCACCCCATCCACCTCACTCAAATGTAGATATAAACAAAACCGGAGATGTGTAAGTTCTATTCAGTTGTGTATTTGTAAACTAAAGTCTTTGAAAATGTAATAAGTTTTACGAAACGCGCTCGTGTCGCGTCAGACTAGAAATAAAAATGAATTTTGGAGAATTGATTTTTGAATTACCTCCAACAGTGAAAAGAAATGTACGAAAGATTGAGAAAATTCGTGTTAGAATTATTAATCTTACTTTTTCGGTCATATTTAATAATATATGTCTACAGGAAAGACTGCTACCAAAATATATATATATATATATATATATATATATATATATATATATATATATATATATATATATATATATATATATATATATATATATATATATATATATAAACATGTACAAGGAAAATGCATTAACATATATATATATATATATATATATATATATATATATATATATATATATATATATATATATATAAACATGTACAAGGAAAATGCATTAATATATATATATATATATATATATATATATATATATCAGTATAAATGTTCCTTGATACACAACAATGATCAATCGATCACCCTATCTGCCCTAGAACACATACAACTGTAGGTAATCCAGCCTACGACTGTAACTCTATACTTCAGTATAAACACTCCTCGGCACAAGAATGGCAAACAATCACTCACCTTTCACTGCGTCTTACACGCTAAAGACAAACACTCTACCAACTCCCCACAAGTAATCATTTAGAACTTCCCTTCCACATCTGGAAGTTCACTACCCTGATCTCTTCAGATTCTTCCGGGTTTATCTACCAGGATCTTCTGCAGCTTCTCCAGGCTGCTACACAATGAAGTTTTCCTTGAGCAACTATGGTGCTCCACCACTTTTGCTAGGGTCCTCCACAGCTCTCCTGGCTGCTACACCATGAAGTTTCCTCGAGCAACTATGGTGCTTCACCACCTCTACAGAAGCACGTGACACTCCTCTTCACTGCTTCTCCTCACAGCTCGAGGTCCTCTCCTCCACTACCTTGGAGTTTCATCAACTACTCCCTCTGTGTTGATTCACAGAGGGAGTAGTTGTGTCATTCACAATTCTCTGTGTCAATATATTCTGACAGGAGCTCAAACGGAGCACAGCTTCCCCTTGCGGTGTTTGGCACTCAAGTGAGGACAAAGCCCTCCAGAAGCGAACCTCATGCCTCCAGCAAATTATCCACATCTCCTAACCAGTCATATATCTATTTTCTTATTTACTGCCCATAATCTCAAATTGTTCATCAAATCCAACCAGCTATTTTACATCGGTGTCTTCACCTCCATATTTCCCAGACCTTATAGTCAGGTCAGGCTTGATAGAATAATTCTCAAAGGGGGGACTCGTTTTTCGGCTACCTGGGATCATAACACTCCCTCCCCCTTGTTTTTGAGAGTTATTCTAGTGGCTAGGCTCGAGATAACGCATCAGCTACTACGTTGTCTCGCCCTCTTATGTGCGTTATCACCAGGTCATACTCTTGGAGCGATAAAAACCATCTGGTCAACCTCTGCTTTGCATGCTTCATTTTTCTCAGGAAAACTAGGGGATTATGGTCTGTACACACTGTCACTGGGTGTCCTCCTCCACTCACATACACTTCAAAATGTTTTAATGCCATCACCAGGGCCAAAGTCTCTTTCTCGACCGTACTGTACAACCTCTGGTGCTTAACGAACTTCTTCGAGAAGAAGTACACAGGGCGGTAAATTCCATCATTCTGCTGCGTCAGTACAGCTCCAGCCCCTATATCACTGGCATCTACAAATAACGTAAACGGCGCTCCAAAATCTGGCGACACGAGTACAGGCGCCTCGGCCAACAGTCTTTTGGTCTTTTCAAACGCTTCTTGTGCTGTTCCATTCCACTCCCACGTCATGCTCTTTGATAGCAAACTCATCATAGGAGCGGCTATGGTGGAGAAATTTCCGCAGAACCTCCGGTAATATCTAATCATACTGAGGTATCTCAACAATTCTTTCTTACTCCTGGGCACCAGGAAGTTGTCAATAGCCTCCACCTTTGTTCTTACTGGAGCAGCCTCGCCTTGCCCTACTATATACCCAAGGTACTCCAGGCGGGCTCTACCGAACTCACTTTTTGCTAAGATGATCGTCATGTTGGCCTTCTCCAATCGATTGAACAAATCTAAAAGTCGATCCTCATGATCCTTCCAGGAATCAGCGAACACTTCAATATCATCGACGTACACTGCACATCCGGTCACGCATTGTAATTTGTAATATCTGGGTCACAACTCGCCAGAAACATGATCTTCTCACAAACGATCTGACGTCTCTGGCACCTCTTGGCTAGGCTGTCCTCCTTGGACGCCTGCACTCCATCGGTCCACTCTACTTATTGTTTCCACCCTCTGTTTCCTCGTCTTCTTCTCTTCACGTCCAGAGTCAGACATCTACTGTCTGTATCTCCTCTGTCGTCTTCACACTTCCTTCTACTGCCATTATACTTCTGTCTCCTGTCATCATACTTCACTCCCTCGTCTTCACCGACGATCCTCCCTTTCGTCTCCTCATTTATCCGAGACCTCATCCTGTTTGACTACCATCGAGTCCTCGGCTTTCTTCTATTCCTCCATGCTTGCATCATCATCTTCTTCCCACACTTCTCACCTCTATACAACTCAATTTCTTCTCCTTCAACTCTTCTTCGTTCTCTAAAAGTTTCTTTGAGCACTGTACTACACTCAACAGCACTCGACAGTACATGTCGCTTTACCTCTCCTAGAGTGCTCGTAAGTATCTCTCCACACATACTGTCTCTTCTCCTTTCACTTTCTCGGCTATTACTCTTCTTCACTATCTCTCCTCAACGTTTTCTGTGAAACATGTCAACTCCTGACACCTCAAACAATTTAACTCCACTATCCATATGCCTCTGTGCTCGTGGACAACTTGACGCTCTAATCCCGTCCTCAGTATGTCCACATCCTTCCTCACTTCTGCTCAGAACAGTTGCATTCACCTTCCGACTCTTAATTTCAGCGGGCTGGGCTCTATTCAGGTCCGCTCTCTTCACATGAGTCTTCTTCGGCTGGGTCATCTTCACTTTTGACCTCACCAAGACTCCATCTTTCTGAGTCGGATCTTCCTCAAATAACCACTCTATATCCACGTCGATATCTTCCACCGGTTGAATCGACACTGTCTCATCTTCTCCAGCGTCTTCCTCGTCGGCCACCTCTGCCTTCATCACTACCGAGACAGGGTACCTAATGGCTTGGCGGTCTCCTGACTCATCTCCTCGGATGTCAGTCAGGTTCACACTCTCAGGTGTCCCACCCGTGCCGTGGCCTTCTGGGCACTCCTCTGGCACAGTCTCCGCTATGACTCCTGGCAACACCTTTGTCCCGCACAAGTCATTTCCCAGGATCACTTGGACTTCCGGAACAGGTATGTCGGGGCATACTCCCAACATCACCTATGCCGACACATATTCCGACCTTAGCTGAACAGCACATATGGGCATGTCACTCTCAGACAATAACCCGTATACTTTCATCTTACTCCTGCCAGCTAACCGTCGATCATTCCGAATCAGGCTTCTCGCAATCAAGCTCTGATTAGCTCCGGTATCTCTTAAGATACCAACTTCTATCTCAGGTTGGCCTCCTACACTGATCCAACCTTTGCTCATGAACGGCCGATACCTCTCGTTCACTAAGTTCACCTTCTGTGGTTTGTCTTGGAACACATTAGAATATTTACCTCGGGGGTCACACATGGCCAGGGTCACAACTCTCTTGCCCTGCCTACAATCACGCATCACGTGACCCCAGTCCGTTACAATTGTAACACCTCACCTGGGAAAAGTCTCTTCTATATGTACCAGACCGGCTCTGACTTTGCCGGAGTCTGCAGCCAGCCCCATGATACAAAAACATGTATTGATAAATTCAAGGCAAACCACCCTGTTCAGGCAAAATGCCCAAATTGTTCCAAGGCACATCATGCCTGGAACTTGAAATGCCCTGAAAGGCTCAAAACGCTTCAAACGAACCCCATCACGCCTACAGCGGAGCCGAAACCCCCACCAAAACGAATACCAGCTCCCATGCCCACTAAAACCGCGTGGGGTCTACCCATTCAGGAAGAGGGGGCACACGGCCCTTCACCATCGGCCATGGTGAAAGGTGAGAAGACAGTACAGGACAAAAAGAAAGATGGAGGACACAAGAACCATGTTCAAAGCAGTCGGCCTCCCATTTCATCCAGCAAGCACACTGGGGCCAATAGGAGTAGCAATTCCAGTGCCAAAGTTACCACCGAGAAGGATCTAAAAGCCACTAGGCCCCTAACCTGCACAACATTAAATAGTGCTCCCACTGAACTGGACGCTCTCTGGCCAATGCTCAAAACTTTGGTCACTAAGTTGATCGAAATTCTGCTGTCTTCACATGGAATCAAGCAAACCACAGAGACTCGGAAGACAACTGAGCACAAGCTCAAAAAATTCGAAGATGTAATATCCACACCGTCAAGACAGCAGGGCAAGAGACACCCCCATAAAAAGCAGATAGAGTCCAGCTCGTCGGAAAGCGACATTGATGAGTCAATTTCAGGTCCACTAAGAACCTATACACCAATTGCAACTTCCATGGCGTGTTCATCAGACTCCGTGGATACCACGGAATTATCAGCAAATTCCAAGAACCTAGAATTCTAAAGATCCTGCAATGGAATGCGCAAGGACTGCACACTAAATTGCAACACTTGCAATGCATAGCAGCAACCAAGGGCATAGACATCCTAATACTACAGGAGAGCTTGCTTCGAGCCGGATTAGAACCTAAAATCTCAGGCTATCGAGGCTTCTTCCTTCCATTTATCAATGGACAATCCAGGGGATGTGCAATCTTAGTAAAATGTGACCTGATCTCCAAATCCATAACCAGCCCACCCAATTGTGGAGCAGGGACAGAGGTAATGGGAGTCACCATTGAGCTAAGACACGACAAACTTGAAGTGTTCAATGTGTACAGGTCTCCACAAGCCGAAATGGATCTCTCTGTGTTATTTGGACACGCGACAACAACAAACACAATCATTTGTGGAGATTTTAATGCCCATCATCGATTGCCACTGGGCTCGAACAAAACAAATGAAGCCGGCATACACATTACACATCTACTGGACCTGCTTCCAGAAATACAAATCCTAAACAAGAATGAACCTACCCACATCCAAGGAGGCAGATTAGACCTAACCTTCGTTTCAGCCTCCCTAAGAGATGCAGCAACATGATCAGTTGAGCCCACACTGACAAGCGACCACTATGGGGTCCAAATTGATCTTCAGTTAGACCTACCCACCCCACCTCCGCCTCCATCTGAAGCCTGGAACTTTGCTTTAGCAAACTGGGACCGATTTCAAAACCTCATTTCAGAGTGGCAAAGAAACTATGATCTTCCCGAAGACATTAATCAGGCAGAACAAGAATTTGTCAAAGCGATTCAAAGTGCAGCCAACCACTCAATCCCACTGAAAAAACAGTCCACCGGACACCATAAAGATCATTGGTACTATTGCGAACGTGTCAAAGAACTCAACCATAGACTCAACAGAACAAGAAAGCTATACAAAAAGCAGCCAAGTGACCGCAACAGGATCTTACTTTGTGAGGTCAAGGAACATGTGCATCGAGAGACCAGACAATTAAAAGAACAAAAGTGGCTGGAATGGTGTTCACACCTGAATGAACACACCTCTCTCGGAGATATGTGGCAGCAAATTCACCGGGCCAAAGGGAATAAAACACCTAAATCTCCACACCCCAAGGATCCTCAACAGGAAGCCGAAGTACTGGCAACCAGGTTTGTAGAGAGAGCAGCCAGCAATCAACTTCCACCAGATGTATTAGCAGTACTGACCGGACTAGAGGAAGAAAGGTGGCACAGAATCCTTACAGCATGTGAAGAAGTCTCTGACACTAATGCCCCCTTCACACTGGATGAGCTCAATCGGGCTAAGAAAAACTCCAAGGATACATCCCCTGGAGCCGACAAAATAACCTTTAAAATTATTAGAAACCTCGGCCCAGAGGGAGACGCTGCATACCTAAGGTTAATTAATTTAGCCTGGACTTCTCAAACTAGACCTTCTGCTTGGAATAGAGCAGATATAGTGCCGATCCCAAAACCCAAAGATCCAGCTAATCCCAGGCCCATCTCTCTCCAAAGCTGTGCAGCCAAGACGGCTGACAGAATGGCACTCAACAGACTGGAGTGGAAAATGCCTAAACTGCGCCATGATATGTATGCCTATAGAAGAGGGGTTGGCACAGTGGAATGTATTACAACTCTGTTAGCCCACTTGAATGACAGACCAGGAATGCTGATATTCCTGGACCTCGAAAAAGCCTTTGAACTGGCTAGCGCCCCAGCTATTCTCTGCTGCCTCATTGACAAAGAGGTCAGAGGCAACCTGCTCTCCTGGACCAAAAACTGTCTCATAAACAGAGAAGCAAGAGTAAAACTTCATGGCACAGTCTCTGAGTAAAAAAGACATGAAAATGGTACACCGCAAGGAGGTATTCTCAGCCCTCTTCTCTTCAACTGTTTAATGGAAAGAATAATGAGGTTGAAACTCCCACATCACTGCAGGCTGCTAAACTACGCGGACGACTTTGTCATCATCATAAAAGGAAGGGATGTGGCGCGCCTTGCACCCAAATGCTTAGACTGCATCAGTAATGAGGCAAAACAGATTGGGATCAAACTCAACCCCTCAAAGTTAAAGGCCATGCCCATAAAAATAGCGAAGCCCAACATCCAACTCACAGTACAGGGTCAACCAATAGAATGGGTCGACACCTATCAGTATCTAGGAATCATCCTGGACACACACATGAATTTTAATGCTGAGGTCACTTACTTGAGAGAGCGAACTGTGGCCCGGACGGCAATCCTCAGGTCGCTAACCTCCCTTTCTGGAGGAGCCAATCTGCAAGTCCTTCGCACATACTATGTACAGGCAGTCAGATCAGTGATCGATTATGCCGCACCTGCACTCACAAATCTATCACACCAACAGTGGAAAAAGCCCAAAAAGCCCAAAATAATGCTATGAGAGCTGCACTGGGAGCCCCCATGTGGACCAGGCTTGAAACTCTTAGACTGAAGACGGGTTTGCCCTCTCTACAAGAAAGAATATCACAAAGGACAGCTACAATTATCAGTAAGATAATTATTTCTTCTGATCCAATCCCAGTACGGCAGGCCTTGGTGGTTGGACTAGGCCAAAACAATGGGAACTCTTGGGTTGCAAGAGCAGGAAAAGTCATAAACAGACTACATTTAAAAAACATGATTCTTGATAGAGAGGGTGATCATCCACACCAAAATTACACTCCTTCCGCGCCGTGGGAAGAGCCTACTTTCAAAATAGAAATAGAAAGTCTCCCAATGAAAAAGGCTGCCTATGATCCGACAATCCTAAGGCGCATAATCGAAGAGCAAATGTATAGCATAGCAGTAGCAGGAGCCACCCACATCTTCACAGACGGATCGGTGGACACAGAAAATGACGCTGGCGCTGCTCTTTGCACGACCAGCGTTCAGGCATATTGGAGACTGGGAGGACTAGTATCATCAACCCAAACTGAGCTGTTTGCCATACAACAGGCATTTGCATATGTGATTGCACAAAACACTCAAAATGCAATCATACACACAGACTCAAAAGCTGCACTTCAAATACTAGGACAAAAACAGTGGAAAGATAATGTGGAAATAATTACCACCATTTTGTATCTTGGAGCAGTCGCTAAAGGCAAAGGACTCAACATAACTTTAAACTGGATCCCATCCCATATTGGAATCCCATTAAATGAAAAAGCTGATGAAATTGCTAAATTGGCAACTCGTCATCCAGTGATACATAAAACAATTCAACCCAGCCTAGAGAACATAAAAAACATCATCACCAAAAAACTCTCACATCTCAACAAAGCCTACCTGCACCAGAGAATAGCTGAAGGTTCGCCATCTGCAACATGGTATCTTCAGGCAACCAAATTAGAAAGGTTAAATATCCCAAAAGGAATCCACAGGGAAATAGCAGTTAGGCTATATAGACTACGTCTAGGTTACAGATGCAACTGGAAGATTGGTGAACCCCGACAGAGAGAGTGCATCTTCTGCCAAACTGTCACAGAAAAGCCATTACTTCACTATCTTCTGGAATGTGAAGCAACCAATGACCTTAGAAGAGCTTTAAGAGTTCCTGAATCATGCAGTGGCCACCCTGAAGCCATCAACACAGCCACTCTCCTGGTCAACAAAGGTGTCCAGCAGTTGGACACCCTCATAAAGACTGTGAAGCAGTATCCTCCCCCGCGATAACAGCTTGATGGTTAAATGCAACCTCAGAATACTGAGAAAAAAAAATGTACCACTTACGGGCTATTCATGCCCGTGCCACCTCTTGGGTGGCTTAATCTTTATCAATCAATCAATCTGACTTTGCCCACTCGCATGAGAGTTCCTCGGGCCAGGTACACTACCTGCACTCTGTGGGGCTTCACTGGACTCTTGATTTTCTGGATCAGGATTAGTTTCTCGTTTAGCTCCTCCATCTTCACTTTCAGACGAAGTGCGCGACCTACTCTTCTGAGTTTTAGGGTACTTACTTTTATCCGCCCATTTATTAAAATTCTTCTCACCCCAGACTCCTCTTTGTCTTTCATAATTTCTTCCTCCCCAGACTCCACTGGATCTGCCATTGCTGCGTCTCACCTCGTTCTTCACTCTGTTCTCCCTCAAGCTCTTGTATGCTTCAGTAATCATATCCGCCCTATCTGCGGCATCTTTCACATCCTTTATCCCTGCTTCTTGGATCTTGAACTTTGTTTCGGGATGCATCATCTCCAAGAACTTCTCCATGACCATCAGTTGCTTCAGATCAGCGTAAGATCCAACTCCGGCAGCCTCAATCCACTTCAGTAATCGTCTTTCCAGATCCCTTGCTGTCTCAGCAAAGGTACATGCTCCAACTTTGATCATCTCTCTGAAACGCTTCCTATAAGCTTCTGGGGTTAGCTGAAACAAGCGCAATATGCTGCTCTTTACCGTGGCATAATCCTGGCACTCTTCCAGTGACAATTGGGCGTATGCCTCCCTGGCTGCACCGGTCAATCTTAACTGGACCAGCTGGGCCCATTCCTCCTGTGGCCACTCCTTGATGCTGGCTACTTTTTCAAAATGCTCGAAGAAGCTCTCTGCCTCTTCGGGAACAAACAAGGGAATGTCCTTCTCCCTAACCCTAACATCTAGTGGGTGTGATACCTGGGTGGTGCTCTCTGGCAACCCATGTTCAATCCTTTGTTCAGCCAAGGTTCTGTTCGCTTCCATCTGCATTTGTTTTGTTCTCTCTTTTTCTTTTTCGACCTGGGCTTTTTCTTTTTCTTTCTCCTGTTCCAACTCCAGTTCTCTTATTCTGGTTTTCTCTTTTTCTTTTTCCACCTCTAGTCTTGCTTTCTCTACTTCCAGCCTGGTTTTCTCTTTTTCCTTCTCAGCTTCATTTTTCATCTGGAGTTCTAATTTCATCTTTTCCAGCTGGAACTGTCTCTCCTTTTCCTCACGCTGCATCTGGAGCTTTAACTGGAATCTCTCCAAGCTCCTATTTCGGCTACTCCTGCTACTGCGGCTACTCTTGCTGCTCCTACTCGATCCCTGGGATCTCACTTCATCCTGCCCATCATCCTCCTTTCCACTTTCAGCTTCTTTCTGAGCTCCTTGCTCTGCCGCTTCACTTTTAGCTCCTAACTGCCTCAGGATCTCATCCTTCATCCCAGCTACTTTAGAGGCTTTGAACCTGAAGCCACATTTTTCTGCTATTTGTTTTAATTGATCCCTCGTGCAACCTTCCAAGTCCTCAGACTTGCCTAACTCCACAAACGCCTCCACCTTATCCATCTTGTCCTGTGAGTCTTCCCGAGAGAGAGAATATACACCTGCAGTCACACAGTTTATCTATTTCACCAAGGGGTGTACAAATCCACTCTTGGACAGGGTGTGGGTGTATCAGTTCACTCTCCCGGACACAGGCCCCCAATTTATTGTAGTGTGGGTTGGTGTCATTGTCGTGTTGTTGATCCCTCTTTCTGGACAACCCAACCCACAACTCGGTAGAGTGCTTATACTTTTCCAGGAGATCACACCGGCCCTTCGGGCTCTTGGAGAGGGGCTCAACGTCACACGTTTAAGGGATGCGGCTCCAATACTTAGCCTCGTTGTCACGTGCACACACCCACTCGAGCCGCTGTGACTCCCCACTCTCCCCTTATGTGATATGATCTCCTCAATCCCATTTGACTTATTAGTATTACCGTCTACCCTGTCCACAGCAGTGGTTCTTGGTTCTTTCTGTCTCTCTCTCCTTCTTTAGTGCTTCCTGGGAAGCCTCACTTGGACAAGGGCAAACACCAGCAAATTTGAATACATTTACTGGACCAAGCACATACACAATACATACACACATATAATAATAATGAGGAATCCTACACTCTATACTATTTCAGTCAGGTTGCACTCCAACATCATCAGAACTCTATCATCTGCTTATCAAGTGGTATTCTATCTCCTGATTCACCACCTAATATTACCAACCTCCTCAAGTAGGCCAAGTCTTATAATACAATATTGCACTATCAGCAAGAGAATATATATATATATATATATATATATATATATATATATATATATATATATATATATATATATATATATATATATATATATATATATATATATATATTATTAAATATGACCGAAAAAGTAAGATTAATAATTCTAACTCGAATTTTCTCAATCTTTCGTACATTACGCTTCACTGTTGGAGGTAAATCAAAAATCAATTCTCCAAAATTCATTTTTATTTCTAGTCTGACGCGACACGGGCGCGTTTCGTAAAACTTATTACATTTTCAAAGACTTTAGTTCACAAATACACAACTGATTAGAACTTACGTATCTCCGATTTTATATCTACATTTGAGTGAGGTGGGAGGGGTGATGTGGCATTAACACAAGACAGAACAAGAGGGGATATTAATAGGGTATTAAAAGTATCAACACAAGACAGAACACAAACAATGGGTATTGAATAGAAGTGTTTGTAGAAAGCCTATTGGTCCATATTTCTTGATGCTTCCATATTGGAGCGGAGTCTTGAGGTGGGTAGAATATAGTTGTGCAATAATTGGCTGTTGATTGCTGGTGTTGACTTCTTGATGTGTAGTGCCTCGCAAACGTCAAGCCGCCTGCTATCGCTGTATCTATCGATGATTTCTGTGTTGTTTACTAGGATTTCTCTGGCGATGGTTTGGTTGTGGGAAGAGATTATATGTTCCTTAATGGAGCCCTGTTGCTTATGCATCGTTAAACGCCTAGAAAGAGATGTTGTTGTCTTGCCTATATACTGGGTTTTTTGGAGCTTACAGTCCCCAAGTGGGCATTTGAAGGCATAGACGACGTTAGTCTCTTTTAAAGCGTTCTGTTTTGTGTCTGGAGAGTTTCTCATGAGAAGGCTGGCCGTTTTTCTGGTTTTATAGTAAATCGTCAGTTGTATCCTCTGATTTTTGTCTGTAGGGATAACGTTTCTATTAACAATATCTTTCAGGACCCTTTCCTCCGTTTTATGAGCTGTGGAAAAGAAGTTCCTGTAAAATAGTCTAATAGGGGGTATAGGTGTTGTGTTAGTTGTCTCTTCAGAGGTTGCATGGCTTTCACTTTCCTTCTTATGATGTCTTCGATGAAACCATTGGAGAAGCCGTTATTGACTAGGACCTGCCTTACCCTACAGAGTCTACAAAATATACTAATATATATATATATATATATATATATATATATATATATATATATATATATATATATATATATATATATATATATATATATATATATATATATATATATATATATATATATATAAACATGTACAAGGAAAATCAACATATGAATGCATTAACATATATATATATATATATATATATATATATATATATATATATATATATATATATATATATATATATATATATATATATATATATATATATATGTCGTACCTAGTAGCCAGAACGCACTTCTCAGCCTACTATGCAAGGCCCGATTTGCCTAATAAGCCAAGTTTTCATGAATTAATGTTTTTTCGACTACCTAACCTACCTAACCTAACCTAACCTAACTTTTTCGGCTACCTAACCTAACCTAATCTACAAAGATAGGTTAGGTTAGGTTAGGTAGGGTTGGTTAGGTTCGGTCATATATCTACGTTAATTTTAACTCCAATAAAAAAAAATTGACCTCATACATAATGAAATGGGTAGCTTTATCATTTCATAAGAAAAAAATTAGAGAAAATATATTAATTCAAGAAAACTTGGCTCATTAGGCAAATCGGGCCTTGCATAGTAGGCTGAGAAGTGCGTTCTGGCTACTAGGTACGACATATATATATATAAACATGTACAAGGAAAATCAACATATGAATGCATTAACATATATATATATATATATATATGTATATATATATATATATATATATATATATATATATATATATATATATATATATATATATATATATATATATATATATATCAGTATAAATGTTCCTTGATACACAACAATGATCAATCGATCACCCTATCTGCCCTAGAACACATACAACTGTAGGTAATCCAGCCTACGACTGTAACTCTATACTTCAGTATAAACACTCCTCGGCACAAGAATGGCAAACAATCACTCACCTTTCACTGCGTCTTACACGCTAAAGACAAACACTCTACCAACTCCCCACAAGTAATCATTTAGAACTTCCCTTCCACATCTGGAAGTTCACTACCCTGATCTCTTCAGATTCTTCCGGGTTTATCTACCAGGATCTTCTGCAGCTTCTCCAGGCTGCTACACCATGAAGTTTTCCTTGAGCAACTATGGTGCTCCACCATTTTTGCTAGGGACCTCCACAGCTCTCCTGGCTGCTTCACCATGAAGTTTTCCTTAAGCAACTATGGTGCTCCACCACTTTTGCTAGGGTCCTCCACAGCTCTCCTGGCTGCTACACCATGAAGTTTCCTCGAGCAACTATGGTGCTCCACCACTTCTACAGAAGCACGTGACACTCCTCTTCACTGCTTCTCCTCACAGCTCGAGGTCCTCTCCTCCACTACCTTGGAGTTTCATCAACTACTCCCTCATTGTTGACTTCGAAGTTCTCAGCAACTTCTTCCTCAAAGACAAACCTGCAACCCATTGACACTCCAATAAAAATGTTTCTCCTTAAACACATAAACAAAATAACCACACAATATGTTTGCCTCCAACATCTATCTGCTCTCGAGCATTTATCCATGCTCCGCCATGCCCTGCGGTCCTCCTCCGTCAGGAGCTGGGCTCCCTCAGTCACCTGCCAGCGCTCAGAGGAGACTGATGTCGCACCGTCCTCCAGGATGTTCCTCCCTCTCCACTCTCTTATTTTAGGCCTTCTACCTTATCAAAACATTTCTAACTTATCAATAAACATTGCTACTGTCACTGGGCACACGACCAACTACAAGCAATCACTATGAACTGGCTTAAATCGTGCTTACCACAGATTGTCTAGACGAGGGCGCTCCTCCCTCTGACGGAGTCTAGTCAGGGCACTCCCATGGCCCACGATAATGTCTCTGGGCGGCTTAATAAACACTCCTCGCTATCCAGGACTTGAGACCACAACGTTCCCAGCTCGATTCCACAGCTGGCACATCTGCACACTTCTCCTCTCTTGGAGATATATCACTAGGGGTTCCTTTCTGACGAGACCTCAAACGGAGCACAGCTTCCCCTTGCGGTGTTTGGCACTCAAGTGAGGACAAAGCCCTCCAGAAGCGAACCTCATGCCTCCAGCAAATTATCCACATCTCCTAACCAGTCATATATCTATTTTCTGATTTACTGCCCATAATCTCAAATTGTTCATCAAATCCAACCAGCTATTTTACATCGGTGTCTTCACCTCCATATTTCCCAGACCTTATAGTCAGGTCAGGCTTGATAGAATAATTCTCAAAGGGGGGACTCGTTTTTCGGCTACCTGGGATCATAACACTCCCTCCCCCTTGTTTTTGAGAGTTATTCTAGTGGCTAGGCTCGAGATAACGCATCAGCTACTACGTTGTCTCGCCCTCTTATGTGCGTTATCACCAGGTCATACTCTTGGAGCGATAAAAACCATCTGGTCAACCTCTGCTTTGCATGCTTCATTTTTCTCAGGAAAACTAGGGGATTATGGTCTGTACACACTGTCACTGGGTGTCCTCCTCCACTCACATACACTTCAAAATGTTTTAATGCCATCACCAGGGCCAAAGTCTCTTTCTCGACCGTACTGTACAACCTCTGGTGCTTAACGAACTTCTTCGAGAAGAAGTACACAGGGCGGTAAATTCCATCATTCTGCTGCGTCAGTACAGCTCCAGCCCCTATATCACTGGCATCTACAAATAACGTAAACGGCGCTCCAAAATCTGGCGACACGAGTACAGGCGCCTCGGCCAACAGTCTTTTGGTCTTTTCAAACGCTTCTTGTGCTGTTCCATTCCACTCCCACGTCATGCTCTTTGATAGCAAACTCATCATAGGAGCGGCTATGGTGGAGAAATTTCCGCAGAACCTCCGGTAATATCTAATCATACTGAGGTATCTCAACAATTCTTTCTTACTCCTGGGCACCAGGAAGTTGTCAATAGCCTCCACCTTTGTTCTTACTGGAGCAGCCTCGCCTTGCCCTACTATATACCCAAGGTACTCCAGGCGGGCTCTACCGAACTCACTTTTTGCTAAGATGATCGTCATGTTGGCCTTCTCCAATCGATTGAACAAATCTAAAAGTCGATCCTCATGATCCTTCCAAGAATCAGCGAACACTACAATATCATCGACGTACACTGCACATCCGGTCACGCATTGTAATTTGTAATATCTGGGTCACAACTCGCCAGAAACATGATCTTCTCACAAACGATCTGACGTCTCTGGCACCTCTTGGCTAGGCTGTCCTCCTTGGACGCCTGCACTCCATCGGTCCACTCTACTTATTGTTTCCACCCTCTGTTTCCTCGTCTTCTTCTCTTCACGTCCAGAGTCAGACATCTACTGTCTGTATCTCCTCTGTCGTCTTCACACTTCCTTCTACTGCCATTATACTTCTGTCTCCTGTCATCATACTTCACTCCCTCGTCTTCACCGACGATCCTCCCTTTCGTCTCCTCATTTATCCGAGACCTCATCCTGTTTGACTACCATCGAGTCCTCGGCTTTCTTCTATTCCTCCATGCTTGCATCATCATCTTCTTCCCACACTTCTCACCTCTATACAACTCAATTTCTTCTCCTTCAACTCTTCTTCGTTCTCTAAAAGTTTCTTTGAGCACTGTACTACACTCAACAGCACTCGACAGTACATGTCGCTTTACCTCTCCTAGAGTGCTCGTAAGCATCTCTCCACACATACTGTCTCTTCTCCTTTCACTTTCTCGGCTATTACTCTTCTTCACTATCTCTCCTCAACGTTTTCTGTGAAACATGTCAACTCCTGACACCTCAAACAATTTAACTCCACTATCCATATGCCTCTGTGCTCGTGGACAACTTGACGCTCTAATCCCGTCCTCAGTATGTCCACATCCTTCCTCACTTCTGCTCAGAACAGTTGCATTCACCTTCCGACTCTTAATTTCAGCGGGCTGGGCTCTATTCAGGTCCGCTCTCTTCACATGAGTCTTCTTCGGCTGGGTCATCTTCACTTTTGACCTCACCAAGACTCCATCTTCCTGAGTCGGATCTTCCTCAAATAGCCACTCTATATCCACGTCGATATCTTCCACCGGTTGAATCGACACTGTCTCATCTTCTCCAGCGTCTTCCTCGTCGGCCACCTCTGCCTTCATCACTACCGAGACAGGGTACCTAATGGCTTGGCGGTCTCCTGACTCATCTCCTCGGATGTCAGTCAGGTTCACACTCTCAGGTGTCCCACCCGTGCCGTGGCCTTCTGGGCACTCCTCTGGCACAGTCTCCGCTATGACTCCTGGCAACACCTTTGTCCCGCACAAGTCATTTCCCAGGATCACTTGGACTCCTGGAACAGGTATGTCGGGGCATACTCCCAACATCACCTATGCCGACACATATTCCGACCTTAGCTGAACAGCACATATGGGCATGTCACTCTCAGACAATAACCCGTATACTTTCATCTTACTCCTGCCAGCTAACCGTCGATCATTCCGAATCAGGCTTCTCGCAATCAAGCTCTGATTAGCTCCGGTATCTCTTAAGATACCAACTTCTATCTCAGGTTGGCCTCCTACACTGATCCAACCTTTGCTCATGAACGGCCTATACCTCTCGTTCACTAAGTTCACCTTCTGTGGTTTGTCTTGGAACACATTAGAATATTTACCTCGGGGGTCACACATGGCCAGGGTCACAACTCTCTTGCCCTGCCTACAATCACACATCACGTGACCCCAGTCCGTTACAATTGTAACACCTCACCTGGGAAAAGTCTCTTCTATATGTACCAGACCGGCTCTGACTTTGCCGGAGTCTGCAGCCAGCCCCATGATACAAAAACATGTATTGATAAATTCAAGGCAAACCACCCTGTTCAGGCAAAATGCCCAAATTGTTCCAAGGCACATCATGCCTGGAACTTGAAATGCCCTGAAAGGCTCAAAAGGCTTCAAACGAACCCCATCACGCCTACAGCGGAGCCGAAACCCCCACCAAAACGAATACCAGCTCCCATGCCCACTAAAACCGCGTGGGGTCTACCCATTCAGGAAGAGGGGGCACACGGCCCTTCACCATCGGCCATGGTGAAAGGTGAGAAGACAGTACAGGACAAAAAGAAAGATGGAGGACACAAGAACCATGTTCAAAGCAGTCGGCCTCCCATTTCATCCAGCAAGCACACTGGGGCCAATAGGAGTAGCAATTCCAGTGCCAAAGTTACCACCGAGAAGGGTCTAAAAGCCACTAGGCCCCTAACCTGCACAACATTAAATAGTGCTCCCACTGAACTGGACGCTCTCAGGCCAATGCTCAAAACTTTGGTCACTAAGTTGATCGAAATTCTGCTGTCTTCACATGGAATCAAGCAAACCACAGAGACTCGGAAGACAACTGAGCACAAGCTCAAAAAATTCGAAGATGTAATATCCACACCGTCAAGACAGCAGGGCAAGAGACACCCCCATAAAAAGCAGATAGAGTCCAGCTCGTCGGAAAGCGACATTGATGAGTCAATTTCAGGTCCACTAAGAACCTATACACCAATTGCAACTTCCATGGCGTGTTCATCAGACTCCGTGGATACCACGGAATTATCAGCAAATTCCAAGAACCTAGAATTCTAAAGATCCTGCAATGGAATGCGCAAGGACTGCACACTAAATTGCAACACTTGCAATGCATAGCAGCAACCAAGGGCATAGACATCCTAATACTACAGGAGAGCTTGCTTCGAGCCGGATTAGAACCTAAAATCTCAGGCTATCGAGGCTTCTTCCTTCCATTTATCAATGGGCAATCCAGGGGATGTGCAATCTTTGTAAAATGTGACCTGATCTCCAAATCCATAACCAGCCCACCCAATTGTGGAGCAGGGACAGAGGTAATGGGAGTCACCATTGAGCTAAGACACGACAAACTTGAAGTGTTCAATGTGTACAGGTCTCCACAAGCCGAAATGGATCTCTCTGTGTTATTTGGACACGCGACAACAACAAACACAATCATTTGTGGAGATTTTAATGCCCATCATCGATTGCCACTGGGCTCGAACAAAACAAATGAAGCCGGCATACACATTACACATCTACTGGACCTGCTTCCAGAAATACAAATCCTAAACAAGAATGAACCTACCCACATCCAAGGAGGCAGATTAGACCTAACCTTCGTTTCAGCCTCCCTAAGAGATGCAGCAACATGATCAGTTGAGCCCACACTGACAAGCGACCACTATGGGGTCCAAATTGATCTTCAGTTAGACCTACCCACCCCACCTCCGCCTCCATCTGAAGCCTGGAACTTTGCTTTAGCAAACTGGGACCGATTTCAAAACCTCATTTCAGAGTGGCAAAGAAACTATGATCTTCCCGAAGACATTAATCAGGCAGAACAAGAATTTGTCAAAGCGATTCAAAGTGCAGCCAACCACTCAATCCCACTGAAAAAACAGTCCACCGGACACCATAAAGATCATTGGTACTATTGCGAACGTGTCAAAGAACTCAACCATAGACTCAACAGAACAAGAAAGCTATACAAAAAGCAGCCAAGTGACCGCAACAGGATCTTACTTTGTGAGGTCAAGGAACATGTGCATCGAGAGACCAGACAATTAAAGGAACAAAAGTGGCTGGAATGGTGTTCACACCTGAATGAACACACCTCTCTCGGAGATATGTGGCAGCAAATTCACCGGGCCAAAGGGAATAAAACACCTAAATCTCCACACCCCAAGGATCCTCAACAGGAAGCCGAAGTACTGGCAACCAGGTTTGTAGAGAGAGCAGCCAGCAATCAACTTCCACCAGATGTATTAGCAGTACTGACCGGACTAGAGGAAGAAAGGTGGCACAGAATCCTTACAGCATGTGAAGAAGTCTCTGACACTAATGCCCCCTTCACACTGGATGAGCTCAATCGGGCTAAGAAAAACTCCAAGGATACATCCCCTGGAGCCGACAAAATAACCTTTAAAATTATTAGAAACCTCGGCCCAGAGGGAGACGCTGCATACCTAAGGTTAATTAATTTAGCCTGGACTTCTCAAACTAGACCTTCTGCTTGGAATAGAGCAGATATAGTGCCGATCCCAAAACCCAAAGATCCAGCTAATCCCAGGCCCATCTCTCTCCAAAGCTGTGCAGCCAAGACGGCTGACAGAATGGCACTCAACAGACTGGAGTGGAAAATGCCTAAACTGCACCATGATATGTATGCCTATAGAAGAGGGGTTGGCACAGTGGAATGTATTACAACTCTGTTAGCCCACTTGAATGACAGACCAGGAATGCTGATATTCCTGGACCTCGAAAAAGCCTTTGAACTGGCTAACGCCCCAGCTATTCTCTGCTGCCATTGACAAAGAGGTCAGAGGCAACCTGCTCTCCTGGACCAAAAACTGTCTCATAAACAGAGAAGCAAGAGTAAAACTTCATGGCACAGTCTCTGAGTACAAAAGACATGAAAATGGTACACCGCAAGGAGGTATTCTCAGCCCTCTTCTCTTCAACTGTTTAATGGAAAGAATAATGAGGTTGAAACTCCCACATCACTGCAGGCTGCTAAACTACGCGGACGACTTTGTCATCATCATAAAAGGAAGGGATGTGGCGCGCCTTGCACCCAAATGCTTAGACTGCATCAGTAATGAGGCAAAACAGATTGGGATCAAACTCAACCCCTCAAAGTCAAAGGCCATGCCCATAAAAATAGCGAAGCCCAACATCCAACTCACAGTACAGGGTCAACCAATAGAATGGGTCGACACCTATCAGTATCTAGGAATCATCCTGGACACACACATGAATTTTAATGCTGAGGTCACTTACTTGAGAGAGTGAACTGCGGCCCGGACGGCAATCCTCAGGTCGCTAACCTCCCTTTCTGGAGGAGCCAATCTGCAAGTCCTTCGCACATACTATGTACAGGCAGTCAGATCAGTGATCGATTATGCCGCACCTGCACTCACAAATCTATCACACCAACAGTGGAAAAAGCCCAAAAAGCCCAAAATAATGCTATGAGAGCTGCACTGGGAGCCCCCATGTGGACCAGGCTTGAAACTCTTAGACTGAAGACGGGTTTGCCCTCTCTACAAGAAAGAATATCACAAAGGACAGCTACAATTATCAGTAAGATAATTATTTCTTCTGATCCAATCCCAGTACGGCAGGCCTTGGTGGTTGGACTAGGCCAAAACAATGGGAACTCTTGGGTTGCAAGAGCAGGAAAAGTCATAAACAGACTACATTTAAAAAACATGATTCTTGATAGAGAGGGTGATCATCCACACCAAAATTACACTCCTTCCGCGCCGTGGGAAGAGCCTACTTTCAAAATAGAAATAGAAAGTCTCCCAATGAAAAAGGCTGCCTATGATCCGACAATCCTAAGGCGCATAATCGAAGAGCAAATGTATAGCATAGCAGTAGCAGGAGCCACCCACATCTTCACAGACGGATCGGTGGACACAGAAAATGACGCTGGCGCTGCTCTTTGCACGACCAGCGTTCAGGCATATTGGAGACTGGGAGGACTAGTATCATCAACCCAAACTGAGCTGTTTGCCATACAACAGGCATTTGCATATGTGATTGCACAAAACACTCAAAATGCAATCATACACACAGACTCAAAAGCTGCACTTCAAATACTAGGACAAAAACAGTGGAAAGATAATGTGGAAATAATTACCACCATTTTGTATCTTGGAGCAGTCGCTAAAGGCAAAGGACTCAACATAACTTTAAACTGGATCCCATCCCATATTGGAATCCCATTAAATGAAAAAGCTGATGAAATTGCTAAATTGGCAACTCGTCATCCAGTGATACATAAAACAATTCAACCCAGCCTAGAGAACATAAAAAACATCATCACCAAAAAACTCTCACATCTCAACAAAGCCTACCTGCACCAGAGAATAGCTGAAGGTTCGCCATCTGCAACATGGTATCTTCAGGCAACCAAATTAGAAAGGTTAAATATCCCAAAAGGAATCCACAGGGAAATAGCAGTTAGGCTATATAGACTACGTCTAGGTTACAGATGCAACTGGAAGATTGGTGAACCCCGACAGAGAGAGTGCATCTTCTGCCAAACTGTCACAGAAAAGCCATTACTTCACTATCTTCTGGAATGTGAAGCAACCAATGACCTTAGAAGAGCTTTAAGAGTTCCTGAATCATGCAGTGGCCACCCTGAAGCCATCAACACAGCCACTCTCCTGGTCAACAAAGGTGTCCAGCAGTTGGACACCCTCATAAAGACTGTGAAGCAGTATCCTCCCCCGCGATAACAGCTTGATGGTTAAATGCAACCTCAGAATACTGAGAAAAAAAAATGTACCACTTACGGGCTATTCATGCCCGTGCCACCTCTTGGGTGGCTTAATCTTTATCAATCAATCAATCTGACTTTGCCCACTCGCATGAGAGTTCCTCGGGCCAGGTACACTACCTGCACTCTGTGGGGCTTCACTGGACTCTTGATTTTCTGGATCAGGATTAGTTTCTCGTTTAGCTCCTCCATCTTCACTTTCAGACGAAGTGCGCGACCTACTCTTCTGAGTTTTAGGGTACTTACTTTTATCCGCCCATTTATTAAAATTCTTCTCACCCCAGACTCCTCTTTGTCTTTCATAATTTCTTCCTCCCCAGACTCCACTGGATCTGCCATTGCTGCGTCTCACCTCGTTCTTCACTCTGTTCTCCCTCAAGCTCTTGTATGCTTCAGTAATCATATCCGCCCTATCTGCGGCATCTTTCACATCCTTTATCCCTGCTTCTTGGATCTTGAACTTTGTTTCGGGATGCATCATCTCCAAGAACTTCTCCATGACCATCAGTTGCTTCAGATCAGCGTAAGATCCAACTCCGGCAGCCTCAATCCACTTCAGTAATCGTCTTTCCAGATCCCTTGCTGTCTCAGCAAAGGTACATGCTCCAACTTTGATCATCTCTCTGAAACGCTTCCTATAAGCTTCTGGGGTTAGCTGAAACAAGCGCAATATGCTGCTCTTTACCGTGGCATAATCCTGGCACTCTTCCAGTGACAATTGGGCGTATGCCTCCCTGGCTGCACCGGTCAATCTTAACTGGACCAGCTGGGCCCATTCCTCCTGTGGCCACTCCTTGATGCTGGCTACTTTTTCAAAATGCTCGAAGAAGCTCTCTGCCTCTTCGGGAACAAACAAGGGAATGTCCTTCTCCCTAACCCTAACATCTAGTGGGTGTGATACCTGGGTGGTGCTCTCTGGCAACCCATGTTCAATCCTTTGTTCAGCCAAGGTTCTGTTCGCTTCCATCTGCATTTGTTTTGTTCTCTCTTTTTCTTTTTCGACCTGGGCTTTTTCTTTTTCTTTCTCCTGTTCCAACTCCAGTTCTCTTATTCTGGTTTTCTCTTTTTCTTTTTCCACCTCTAGTCTTGCTTTCTCTACTTCCAGCCTGGTTTTCTCTTTTTCCTTCTCAGCTTCATTTTTCATCTGGAGTTCTAATTTCATCTTTTCCAGCTGGAACTGTCTCTCCTTTTCCTCACGCTGCATCTGGAGCTTTAACTGGAATCTCTCCAAGCTCCTATTTCGGCTACTCCTGCTACTGCGGCTACTCTTGCTGCTCCTACTCGATCCCTGGGATCTCACTTCATCCTGCCCATCATCCTCCTTTCCACTTTCAGCTTCTTTCTGAGCTCCTTGCTCTGCCGCTTCACTTTTAGCTCCTAACTGCCTCAGGATCTCATCCTTCATCCCAGCTACATTAGAGGCTTTGAACCTGAAGCCACATTTTTCTGCTATTTGTTTTAATTGATCCCTCGTGCAACCTTCCAAGTCCTCAGACTTGCCTAACTCCACAAACGCCTCCACCTTATCCATCTTGTCCTGTGAGTCTTTCCGAGAGAGAGAATATACACCTGCAGTCACACAGTTTATCTATTTCACCAAGGGGTGTACAAATCCACTCTTGGACAGGGTGTGGGTGTGTCAGTTCACTCTCCCGGACACAGGCCCCCAATTTATTGTAGTGTGGGTTGGTGTCATTGTCGTGTTGTTGATCCCTCTTTCTGGACAACCCAACCCACAACTCGGTAGAGTGCTTATACTTTTCCAGGAGATCACACCGGCCCTTCGGGCTCTTGGAGAGGGGCTCAACGTCACACGTTTAGGGGATGCGGCTCCAATACTTAGCCTCGTTGTCACGTGCACACACCCACTCGAGCCGCTGTGACTCCCCACTCTCCCCTTATGTGATATGATCTCCTCAATCCCATTTGACTTATTAGTATTACCTTCTACCCTGTCCACAGCAGTGGTTCTTGGTTCTTTCTGTCTCTCTCTCCTTCTTTAGTGCTTCCTGGGAAGCCTCACTAGGACAAGGGCAAACACCAGCAAATTTGAATACATTTACTGGACCAAGCACATACACAATACATACACACATATAATAATAATGAGGAATCCTACACTCTATACTATTTCAGTCAGGTTGCACTCCAACACCATCAGAACTCTATCATCTGCTTATCAAGTGGTATTCTATCTCCTGATTCACCACCTAATATTACCAACCTCCTCAAGTAGGCCAAGTCTTATAATACAATATTGCACTATCAGCAAGAGAATATATATATATATATATATATATATATATATATATATATATATATATATATATATATATATATATATATATGTATATATATATATATATATATATATATATATATATATATATACATATATATATATATATATATATATATATATATATATATATATATATATATATATATATATATATATATATATATATATATATATATATTATTAAATATGACCGAAAAAGTAAGATTAATAATTCTAACACGAATTTTCTCAATCTTTCGTACATTACGCTTCACTGTTGGAGGTAAATCAAAAATCAATTCTCCAAAATTCATTTTTATTTCTAGTCTGACGCGACACGGGCGCGTTTCGTAAAACTTATTACATTTTCAAAGACTTTAGTTCACAAATACACAACTGATTAGAACTTACGTATCTCCGATTTTATATCTACATTTGAGTGAGGTGGGAGGGGTGATGTGGCATTAACACAAGACAGAACAAGAGGGGATATTAATAGGGTATTAAAAGTATCAACACAAGACAGAACACAAACAATGGGTATTGAATAGAAGTGTTTGTAGAAAGCCTATTGGTCCATATTTCTTGATGCTTCCATATTGGAGCGGAGTCTTGAGGTGGGTAGAATATAGTTGTGCAATAATTGGCTGTTGATTGCTGGTGTTGACTTCTTGATGTGTAGTGCCTCGCAAACGTCAAGCCGCCTGCTATCGCTGTATCTATCGATGATTTCTGTGTTGTTTACTAGGATTTCTCTGGCGATGGTTTGGTTGTGGGAAGAGATTATATGTTCCTTAATGGAGCCCTGTTGCTTATGCATCGTTAAACGCCTAGAAAGAGATGTTGTTGTCTTGCCTATATACTGGGTTTTTTGGAGCTTACAGTCCCCAAGTGGGCATTTGAAGGCATAGACGACGTTAGTCTCTTTTAAAGCGTTCTGTTTTGTGTCTGGAGAGTTTCTCATGAGAAGGCTGGCCGTTTTTCTGGTTTTATAGTAAATCGTCAGTTGTATCCTCTGATTTTTGTCTGTAGGGATAACGTTTCTATTAACAATATCTTTCAGGACCCTTTCCTCCGTTTTATGAGCTGTGGAAAAGAAGTTCCTGTAAAATAGTCTAATAGGGGGTATAGGTGTTGTGTTAGTTGTCTCTTCAGAGGTTGCATGGCTTTTCACTTTCCTTCTTATGATGTCTTCGATGAAACCATTGGAGAAGCCGTTATTGACTAGGACCTGCCTTACCCTACAGAGTCTACAAAATATACTAATATATATATATATATATATATATATATATATATATATATATATATATATATATATATATATATATATATATATATATATATATATATATATATATATATATATATATATATATATATATATATAAACATGTACAAGGAAAATCAACATATGAATGCATTAACATATATATATATATATATATATATATATATATATATATATATATATATATATATATATATATATATATATATATATATATATATATATATAAACATGTACAAGGAAAATCAACATATGAATGCATTAACATATATATATATATATATATATATATATATATATATATATATATATATATATATATATATATATATATATATATATATATATATCAGTATAAATGTTCCTTGATACACAACAATGATCAATCGATCACCCTATCTGCCCTAGAACACATACAACTGTAGGTAATCCAGCCTACGACTGTAACTCTATACTTCAGTATAAACACTCCTCGGCACAAGAATGGCAAACAATCACTCACCTTTCACTGCGTCTTACACGCTAAAGACAAACACTCTACCAACTCCCCACAAGTAATCATTTAGAACTTCCCTTCCACATCTGGAAGTTCACTACCCTGATCTCTTCAGATTCTTCCGGGTTTATCTACCAGGATCTTCTGCAGCTTCTCCAGGCTGCTACACCATGAAGTTTTCCTTGAGCAACTATGGTGCTCCACCACTTTTGCTAGGGTCCTCCACAGCTCTCCTGGCTGCTTCACCATGAAGTTTTCCTTGAGCAACTATGGTGCTCCACCACTTTTGCTAGGGTCCTCCACAGCTCTCCTGGCTGCTACACCATGAAGTTTCCTCGAGCAACTATGGTGCTCCACCACTTCTACAGAAGCACGTGACACTCCTCTTCACTGCTTCTCCTCACAGCTCGAGGTCCTCTCCTCCACTACCTTGGAGTTTCATCAACTACTCCCTCATTGTTGACTTCGAAGTTCTCAGCAACTTCTTCCTCAAAGACAAACCTGCAACCCATTGACACTCCAATAAAAATGTTTCTCCTTAAACACATAAACAAAATAACCACACAATATGTTTGCCTCCAACATCTATCTGCTCTCGAGCATTTATCCATGCTCCGCCATGCCCTGCGGTCCTCCTCCGTCAGGAGCTGGGCTCCCTCAGTCACCTGCCAGCGCTCAGAGGAGACGGATGTCGCACCGTCCTCCAGGATGTTCCTCCCTCTCCACTCTCTTATTTTAGGCCTTCTACCTTATCAAAACATTTCTAACTTATCAATAAACATTGCTACTGTCACTGGGCACACGACCAACTACAAGCAATCACTATGAACTGGCTTAAATCGTGCTTACCACAGATTGTCTAGACGAGGGCGCTCCTCCCTCTGACGGAGTCTAGTCAGGGCACTCCCATGGCCCACGATAATGTCTCTGGGCGGCTTAATAAACACTCCTCGCTATCCAGGACTTGAGACCACAACGTTCCCAGCTCGATTCCACAGCTGGCACATCTGCACACTTCTCCTCTCTTGGAGATATATCACTAGGGGTTCCTTTCTGACGAGACCTCAAACGGAGCACAGCTTCCCCTTGCGGTGTTTGGCACTCAAGTGAGGACAAAGCCCTCCAGAAGCGAACCTCATGCCTCCAGCAAATTATCTATATCTTCTAACCAGTCATTTATCTATTTTCTTATTTACTGCCCATAATCTCAAATTGTTTATCAAATCCAACCAGCTATTTTACATCGGTGTATTCACCTCCATATTTCCCAGACCTTATAGTCAGGTCAGGCTTGTTAAAATAATTCTCAAAGGGGGGACTCGTTTTTCGGCTCCCTGGGATCATAACAACGGTTAGTGCTAGCACATTGCCCCGTGTTACACACCTGACACATTGTCCCGTGTTACACACCTGACACGTTGCCCCGTGTTACACCCCTGACACGTTGCCCCGTGTTACACACCTGACACGTTGCCCTGTGTTACACACCTGGCCGTTGACCCGTGGTACACACCTGGCACGTTGCCCCATGTTACACACCTGGCACGTTGACCCGTGTTACACAACTGGCACGTTGTCTCGTGATACACACCTGGAACGTTGCCCCGTGATACACACCTGGAACGTTGCCCCATGTTAAACACCTGGAACGTTGCCCCGTGTTACACACCTGGAACGTTGCCCCATGTTACACACCTGGAACGTTGCCCCGTGTTACACACCTGGAACGTTGTCCCGTGTTACACACCTGGAACGTTGCCCGTGTTACACACCTGGAACGTTGCCCCGCGTTACACACCTGGAACGTTGCCCCATGTTACACACCTGGAACGTTGCCTCGCGTTACACACCTGGAACGTTGATCCATGTTACACACCTGGAACGTTGCCCCGTGTTACACATCTAGTACGTTCCCCCTGGTTACACACCTGGAATGTTTCCTGGTGTTACACACCTGGAACGTTGCCCCATTTTACACACCTGGAATGTTTCCCGCTGTTACACACCTGGAATGTTGCCCTGTGGTACACACCTGGAATGTTGCCTCGTATTACACACCTGAACGTTGCCCCTTGTTACACACCTTGAACGTTTCCCGGTGTAACACACCTGGAACGTTGCCCCATGTTACACACCTGGAACGTTGCCCCGTGTTACACACCTGGAACGTTTCTCAGTGTTACACACCTGGAACGTTGCCTCATGTTACACATCTGGAATGTTTCCCGCTGTTACACACCTGGAATGTTGCCCTGTAGTACACACCTGGAATGTGGCCTCGTGTTACACACCTGGAACGTTGCCGCATGTTACACACCTGGAACGTTGCTCCATGTTACACACCTGGAACATTTCCCCATGTTACATACCTGGAAAGTTGCCCCATGTTACACACCTGGAACGTTGCCCCATGTTACAAACCTTGAACGTTGCCCCATGTTACACACCTGAAACGTTGCCCCTTGTTACACACCTTGAACGTTTCCCGTTGTAACACACCTGGAACGTTGCCCCATATTACACACCTGGAACGTTGCCCCGTGTTACACACCTGGAACGTTTCCCGGTGTTACACACCTGAAACGTTGTCGCATATTACACACCTGGAATGTTTCCCGCTGTTACACACCTGGAATGTTGCCCTGTGGTACACACCTCGAACGTTGCCCCATGTTACACACCTGGAATGTTGCCTCGTGGTACACACCTGGAATGCTTCCCGGTGTTACACACCTGGAACATTGCCTCGTGTTGCACAAATGGAACGTTGCCCCATTTTACACACCTGGAACGTTGTCCCATGTTACACACCTGGAACGTTGCCTCATGTTACACACCTGGAACGTTGCCTCGTGTTACACACCTGGAACGTTGCCTCGTGTTACACACCTGGAACGTTGCCCTTGTGTTACACACCTGGAACGTAGTCCCATGTTACACACCTGGAACGTTGCCCCATGTTACACACCCGGAACGTTGCCCTTGTGTTACACACCTGGAACGTTGTCCAATGTTACACACACCTGGAACGTTGCCTCGTGTTACACACCTGGAACGTTGCCTCATGTTACACACCTGGAACGTTGCCTCGTGTTACACACCTGGCACGTTGCCTCGTGTTACACACCTGGAACGTTGCCCCATGTTACACACCTGGAACGTTGCCTTGTGTTACACACCTGGAACGTTGCCCAGTGTTACACATCTGGAACGTTTTCCCACGTTACACACCTGGAACGTTGCCTCGTGTTACACACCTGGAACGTTGCCTTGTGTTACACACCTGGAACGTTGTCCAGTGTTACACATCTGGAACGTTTTCCCACGTTACACACCTGGAACGTTGCCTCGTGTTACACTCCTGGAACTTTGCCCAATATTACACACCTGGAACGTTGCCCTCTTGTTACACACCTGGAACGTTGCCTCGTGTTACACACCTGTAATGTATCCCGCTGTTACACACCTGGAACGTTGCCCCGTGTTACACACCTGAAACGTTTCCCGCTGTTACACACCTGGCACGTTGCCTCGTGTTACACACCTGGAACGTTGCCCAATGTTACACATCTGGAACGCTGCACTCATGTTACACACCTGGAACGTTGCCTCGTGTTACACACCTAGAACGTTGCCCCGTGTTACACACCTGGAATGTATCCCACTGTTACACACCTGGAACGTTGCCCCGTGTTACACACTTGGAACGTTTCCCGCTGTTACACACCTGGCACGTTGCCTCGTGTTACACACCTGGAACGTTGCCCAGTGTTACACACCCGGAACGTTGCCACATGTTACACACCTGGAACGTTACCTCGTGTTACACACCTGGCACGTTGCCTCGTGATACACACCTGGAACGTTGCCCAGAGTTACACACGTGGAACGTTGTCTAGTGTTACACACCTGGAACGTTGCCCCATGTTACACACCTGGAACGTTGCCTCGTGTTACACACCTGGGACGTTGTCCGGTGTTACACACCTGGAATGTATCCCGCTGTTACACACCTGGAACGTTGCCCCGTGTTACACACCTGGAACGTTGCCCAGTGTTACACACGTGGAACGTTGTCTAGTGTTACACACCTGGAACGTTGCCCCATGTTACACACCTGGAACGTTGCCTCGTGTTACACACCTGGCACGTTGCCTCGTGATACACACCTGGAACGTTGCTCAGTGTTACACACGTGGAACGTTGTCTAGTGTTACACACCTGGAACGTTGCCCCATGTTACACACCTGGAACGTTGCCTCGTGTTACACACCTGGAACGTTGCCTCGTGTTACACACCTAGAACGTTGCCCCGTGTTACACAGCTGGAATGTATCCCGCTGTTACACACCTGGAACGTTGCCCCGTGTTACACACCTGGAACGCTGCCTAGTGGTACACACGTGGAACGTTGTCTAGTGTTAGACACCTGGAACGTTGCCCAGTGTTACACACCTGGAACGTTGCCTAGTGTTACACACGTGGAACGTTGTCTAGTGTTAGACACCTGGAACGTTGCCCAGTGTTACACACCTGGAACGTTGCCTAGTGTTACACACGTGGAACGTTGTCTAGTGTTAGACACCTGGAACGTTGCCCAGTGTTACACACCTGGAACGTTGCCTAGTGTTACACACGTGGAACGTTGTCTAGTGTTAGACACCTGGCACGTTGACTCGTGATACACACCTGGCACGTTGCCCAGTGTTACACACCTGTAACCTTGCCCTGTGTTACACACCTGTAACGTTGCTCCATGTTAGGCTATGAACAGAACATTTCATTATCATTAGGAAACAACGAGACTTTGGAGGGGGGGGGGGAGGAAGTGGGGGTAAAATTCTGCTTATTAGTTTTGTGTCAGAAAACTCCCTATGTAAATTGCTTAAAACTATTCCGGTTCCTATGTAAAATTAATTGATTAAACTGAGCATTATTAACTGTAATTTCTGTTCTAATGATGAATTTTATTGTAAAAAAATGGAATTGTACCGGGTAACACTCTTTTTGAAATTTAGATGAATCTTGCTAAGGGTAAGAACAATTTGGATTGGACAGGTACTGTTAGGATGGAATAGGTTATTTTATGTTGGGATAGAGTAACCTACTTTGGATAGGATATCATGGGCTAAGATTGGCTAAATTTGATTATGATGGGTAAAATTCTGCATTAATTGAATAAATTTGGATACGGTAGGTTAATTTTTTTTAAATTTAGTTAGATTTAAACTCTCTTGGAAAAGTTGGATAAATTTTGGTACGATATAGAACATTTTTCTAGAATTTAGTTACAATTACCTTCTGTTAATATGAATTATAGTAAAACTTGATAATATTTTGTAAATTTGGGACTAATACAGTTAGGTTTAGCTTCTGTATGGGTAAATAAGGAGAATGTTTTGAAGGATACTCTAAATTAGCTTCTCCGAGGATAAATTAGGATGGGATGGATAAATTACCATCCATCCCATCCTAATTTATCCTCACAAAAGCTAATTTCACTGCGCTGGGTCCGCCACAAGAGTACCACGGAGGTGAAGAACCGGCGAGACATCTGGAAACGAACTTACCCACCCGCAAGATTGCGGATCATCTTCCAGGTCCGCGGCAGAGGAGTATCGGACGTAAGGGTGGAAACATAAGATTTCCAACTCTCACGCTTAGCTGTACGGATGGTCCTACGGACCACCGCATTTGCTTTCCGAAACAAAATAAAAGAATCAGCCGTCTGCCGGCGGCGGTGTTTCTTCCAGGCTGCACGCTTACAGCGGACACCCGAGCACAGTCCGCATTCCACCAGGGAACGCACTTCCGCGTGCCCCGGAAGGTATGGCAAAGAATAGAGCGGTGTCATGAAAAAGGAGGAGGGCACGAGGAAGAGGCAGAGAGGAGAGGTCAGAGAGAGTAGCTCGAAGGGTGAATAGGTTCAAGTCAGCTTTGGCAAACTGCCACCTAGCAAAGGAGTGGGGAGGGTGAAAAGAGAAAACGGAAACAGGGATGAGGAAATGATCACTGTTATGGAGGTCATCAAGAACCCGCCACGTGAGATACAAGTAAAGGGACAACGAGCAGAGAGAAAGATCAAGACAGGAAAGGGTGCGAGTTCGAAAGTCCACATGAGTGGGCTCACCAGTATTTAGAAGAGATAGGAAAGAAGAGAGGACGAACGGTTGGAGAAGGCGGCCTCGGGTGTTTGTCACAACATCACACCAGAGGGTATGTCGACAGTTGAAATCACCCAACAGGAGCACTGGCTCAGGCAAGGAGTCCAAGAGGTACTTAAGATCAGGAAGGGAAAGCAGAACATTTGGGGGGGAGCTAAATGGAACAGACTGTATTCCATTTACTCACAAAAACACGGGCAGCAGAACAATGGATAGGCGATGGAAACAGTAGGGGGACGAAGGGAATATCAGTACGAATCAAGAAAGCAGTAGAGCACGGGCCCAAGCAAGAGCTGGGAGGGGGAGAAAGAAAGGAATAACCACGAAAAGTGACCAGGACGAGCACCAAGCATTGTCTCCCTGGAGACAAACACAAAGTGGTGAAAACTGTGTAATCAGAAGTTGGAGTTCATGGAAGTTGGCATAAAATCCACGAATATTCCATTGAAGAATAGACATTATCAAAAAGAGAAAGGACAGCAACAGAGAACAATGAAGAAACAAAAGTAAAGACGAACACAGTATATTAAATAAGCTCAGGATCAGGATCAGGGTCAGCAAAATCAGGGTTAGGGGGCATGGGTAAATTTAGTCAGGATGAAGGGAAGGGAGCGGGATGACAGACCAAAGGCAGACGGACGGGTCCGGAAGACGGGGTGACAACCAAGAGGGGTTGTCAAGGACAGCAGGAAGAGGGGGTAGGGGGGGGGATGGGGACACAAACCGTGGAGCGCACTGTTACGAACCTTACCTCCTGTGGAGGTTGGTTTCGGTTGTAAAATGATGGTGGACTCAGTGGAGAGTGTTAATTAGAATAAATCCACAGCTGAGATCAGAGAGGCCGCAATTTACCAGTAATAGTCCGCCCAGTAAAGTAGCGCCTTCTCAACTACAGGTTGCCAGAAATAATGTGAACTGGAATAGCCTAACTATATAAAGGAAAAATGGACTCTATCAAAAAGTATGAATTGGGAATATGGTAAATAAAATCCATAATGAGTTTGATTGCATATGAAAAGAATAGAGTATTAAGGGAAATTGTCTATACAGTATACCTAGGTCATAAAAGTATTTGTGTGTACGTCTGATAACATACTACTTGTGAAGGAGGAAATGTATATGTTTATCTCTCAGAATGTTTGGTAATATGTTTATTGTTTATGATGTGTGTCTATGTATGTATTAACACGATGTACTGAACGGGGTGAGAATAGCTTGAGCTACCTCATCCCTTTGTGTGTATTTTACATAAATAAACTTATTTCAATTTCAATTTCAATTTCAGGATGCAAGAGAGGGGACGCCATCTTGACTGGAGGGGGAGGGGTATCGCTGCCGACCGATCCTGCTTTTTGAGGGGTTTTCTCTTGCCGTACAGTCAGATAAGCCTATCCTTGTATATAACCAAGGTTGCAAGATTGGGTAAAGTAGTATTACAGAAGCTGGAGAGGTTTTATAAGAGTCCAGGTTTATAAGAGTCCAGGCACCTAGCCACCAAGAGTGGTGGCTGGGTGCACGGTACCAGGTATGGGACGGTGAGCCGTGGGGTGGTCAGAGCCACTTGAGGTTATAAGACTAATACTTAGTGATTTTATGCTGTGAGGAAATCGCCTAGTTGAATATATTCATGTGTGACTTATACGTATAAATTTGTGACTTTGTACTAGGTTGTTTTCCTTGCTCCATGTTTTACCCCTAGATAACATTTTAAGGTCCACCACCACCAAATTCTTGATAGCTCTCTATGACAACAAAATCGTATCACTACTGGTAACAACAGTAAGACACAGGCCGTGATACGCACCTCAGCAAGTGTAGCAACTGAGAAGGAATCAGGGGCGAGAGAACCCTCCGTAGCTGGGACAGGGGGCCAGACCACTGAAATGGGAGGGGACGTAGCGATAGAGTCAAAGTTAGAGTTGGGGGGTGGGGAAGAAAGCGATGCCTTTTTACCCGCTGGGGAGGAGGAAGGAGAGGGGCCAGGCTTACGTTTGTGACTCAAAGAGACAGGTGTTCCAGCAACAACGTACTGGACGACAGACTCAGTACGGCTGAGTCTCAGCAGGAGAAGAAGAACGGGAGTGAACAACATGATGATTGCTGGGAGGATGATGAACATCAGCCTGGACAGACAGGCGGCGTGGAGGGCCAAGAGATTGTGGGGAGGGTCGGGAAGAAGGATCGGGGGGAGAAGGAAAAGAAGACACAGGAGACATGGCGGACAGGGTAGGAAGGAGGGGAAACTTCAGAAGGAGAACCAGGAGGGAGACCTTCCGGGGCAGAATGTAAAGGAACAGGGGAGGAGGTGTTGCACGTGTCCGGGTTCAAGGCTTGGAAACGGTTGCAAGACTGAGAAAGGTTTGAAGGACGAGGAGAGGTAGAACGCAACGCGCGAGCATAAGATACGCCAGAGAAAGGGTGGAGACACGGCGGACTTGGCATCTCGCTTCAGGAAAAGTCAGACGATCCCGGTGTTTCAGGTTGAAGACTACTTCCTCAAGCTTGTAGTGGATACATGTGCGGGAGAAGGTAGGGTGGGCCTCACCGCAATTGACGCAGTGAGTCTGAGGAGATGAGCACTCTATTTTAGAGTGGCCATCGTCCCCACACATGGGGCATAGAGAAACAAGACAGTCAGTTGATAGTCTCCGTTGTGTAGTGGTAAGACACTCGCCTGGTGTTCTGCGAGCACTTGTCCTGGGTTCGTATCCTGGCCGGGGAGGATTTACTGGGAGCAAATCCTTAACTGTAGCCTCTGTTTAACTCAACAGTAAAATGAGTACTTGGTTGTAAAAACGATTCTTCGTGTCGGGGATCGTATTCCAGGGACCTGCCCGAAACTCTACGCGTACTATTGGCTGTACAAGAATGTAACAACTCTTGTATATATCTAAAAAAAAAAAATTGTGCTTTTGAAGGCACCGTGCCCGAACTTCCAGCACTTATTACAAAGTCTAGGAGAGGGGATGTACTCCTGAACGGAGCACCTAGCACCAGCAAGAATGATAGAGGGCGGAAGGGACCTACCATCGAGGGTGATTTTCACAACAAGAAGGGGCTGACGGCGGCGATCACGAGGGAGGTCGAGTGAACGTTTCCATCTGGAGTACAGGATGGCCTTGGGCTTCGAGGATATGTTTAATATCCTCATGGCAGTCTCTTAGGGCCCTAACACCAGTTGCAACATGGTGCGGGAGGAGAACAGTGCGAACACTGGCATTTAATCGAGCGCTTTTGGAGACCCAAACAGGGATCTTCCTAATGCAGGACAATGCGGCTAAGCAGGTAGCTGCATCCGGCGAAGGAGCAGCGACGACAGGTGTACCTAAACGGGTGGGGTTAAAAGTAACAGTGGCATCCACCGAATCAACAAGGTGTTTATGGAGTGAGAAATCGTCAGGAGGTGTAAAATCCAGAGGGAGAAGATCAAAGCATTTAGCCCACGAAGCAGGACCAAACAAGGCTTGGTGTGTATTAGCATGGGAAGGGATTGTGTAAGTGCAGCCGTGGCGGGTACGGCGTTGAGAATCCCCAGAGAAAGAGGGGGGCTAAAAGGTGCAGTAGTCACAATGAGAGACTGAGCCGTACCAGGGGACGAGGTGGTCACCGCTTGGGGTGTATGGCTTGACCCAACCACAGAGGAGGGAGGGGAGCCGGGGGAGTAGTCAATAGGGTCAAAGGAGGAGCTAGGTGTGGGCCCAATGTAGCGGGGGCTACAGAGCCCGGTCTTCCAACACAGTCTGTCTCAGAGGCTTGGTCGGCCACCCCACGTGCCTGAGAAGTCATAAGAGAAACAATATTCAGCGACATAGAAACGAGAGGTAATACTTTCATTCACAAATGTGCCCCCGCACCCACCATGGAGCCACAACTAGAGGATAGGACACCCAACAAGAGACATGTTGCTGGTCTTGCCGGGGCCCCCAGGGGTGCTTCATGTGTATACGCCCGACAAAAGCCACCTTAAGAACCATCAGTCCGTCGAGTTTGACTGGATTGACTTTTGATGTCTTTGACTATATTTCTTACTTAACGACATATAATTTTAGTTAGGAACAGTGATGAATATGACTATTTTAGCAAAGTGAAAGGCTACTTTAGTTAAGAACAGTGTTGGAAAGAGGTTATACATGACTATTTCAGAAGAGAGAAGTGATATTTCAGTTAAGAAATGACAGGGAAACATGATGAAGTAACTATTTTTATTTGACTGATGAATACTTGTAGTTAAGGAAAAAGACAAACATGACGAGGGAGACTATTTTGTGCTCCCCAAGGTATAAGGTCCGTTAAGAACAGCGATGAAAGATAACTTTGGTTATTTTTCTTACTTGACAAAACATAATTTTAGTTAGGAACAATGATGATGAATATGACTTTTTCTGTTGATTGATGGATAATTTTAGTTATGAAATGACAATGAAACATGAAGAACACGGATATTTTTCTGATGACTAGGGAATAAGTTTAGTTATGAACAGGGTTGGAAAGATACCTTTGACTATTTTTGGTTGATTGGATAATAAGTTTAGTTGAGAAATGAGGAAAGTGACTATGTTTTAGTTGATTGGCGAAAGATTTTTAGTTAAGAAGTTAGAAGAAAAGGTTTGTCTTTGTAAATTTGGAACTGAATAAAGTGTAGATTTGTTTAAGAACGGGTTGGTAGAACTATTAAGCTGACGACGACGAGAATTACTTTGACACAGTTTTGTAAATAAAAACTGAGTGACTAAAATTGTTGAGGGGACTGTATTGCCGTAAAATATTATATGACAAAGAACTAGTTAGTGAATGGAAGAAACAAATTGCTTTAAAGAAACAAAGAACATAAAAAAAATTGAGGTTAAGTAGGGGAATGAACACAGTGAACATACGGTGAACGCAGAAAACATGTAAGAAAAAGTTGATGAATAGAGTGAGCATGCAGGGAATATGAACTTATAGAGAATATGAAAACATGATAAGGAACATAGGGAATACAAGAATGAACACTGAACATGTGAAGAACAAGCTAAGAACATTGAGAACATGAATATTGAGTATAAAAGTTATACAGAGAACATATGATGTACATGAAAACCTGACAAAGAACATAGTGAACATACGGGGAAAATGGTAGAAAACAGAAAAAAAATGAGAAAAACAGGCGAAAAGAATTGAACTGAGCATGCTGTGAACATTTGTAGAACATGGAATGAACACAGAAAACATGTAAGAAAAAGTTGATGAATAGAGTGAACATGCAGGGAATATGAACTTATAGAGAATATGAAGACATGATAAGGAACATAGGGAATACAAGAATGAACACTGAACATGTGAAGAACAAGCTAAGAATTGAAATCAACTATTTTTTCACATATTATGCTAACACCATATGTCTATATGGTGAGAGATGTAACGAAGATGGACTAAGTCATACTTTCATTTAAAAACGATATTTGGTCTGTAGAAAGTTGATTTGCGTTACGTTACATTGTGTTATAGAGGGTTAAAACTGGTATACCGTAATATTCATATGCTAAGAGATGTAATGGAGATATTGTGTTTGGCTAAATGAGTTCACATTTCAATAATGATATTCGGACAACAGCCAGAAAGTTGATCTCTACGTTACTTAATGATGATATAATGCGATGCAATCGTGTGCTAATATTTTATTTGTGTTAGAATGTAAGGGCTATAGGAGTTTGTCTAGACTTGCATACATTTTCAAACGCTATTTATGTAGGCAGTAGAAAGACTGGTTTCCCATTACGCTACATTGACTGTGTTACAAGAACTGAAAAACAGACTTAACCCAGACCTATTTCACTATCGACTCACCGGTCTTATTCTCATCGATTGGTGTTTACATTGGATGACGTAGGTCTTAAGAGAGACAGCCTTGATGGAGAAAGATACGTGAACAGCGGCAGCAGGAGAAAGGAAATGATGTTACTTTCCCCAACTACTAAATGATCTGGAGAGAGAAAGAGAGAGAGACAGAGAGACAGAGAGACAGAGAGACAGAGAGATAGGGAGAGAGAGAGAGAGAGAGAGAGAGAGAGAGAGAGAGAGAGAGAGAGAGAGAGAGAGAGAGAGAGAGAGAGAGAGAGAGAGAGAGAGAGAGAGAGAGAGAGAGCCAGAGAGAGAGACAGATAGAGACAGAGAGAGACAGCGAGAGACAGAGAGAGACAGAGACAGAGACAGACAGAGAGAGTGAGAAAGAGAGAGAGAGAGAGAGAGAGAGAGAGAGAGAGAGAGAGAGAGAGAGAGAGACAGAGACAGAGACAGAGACAGACAGAGAGACAGATCGTTACTCTTAAAATGTTATTTGGGCAAAGAACGAACGAAGTTGGTATATTCTCCACGTTACATTAATGATATTGGGTAAAGAACGAAGTTAGCATATTGGTCGTGTTACCTTACAAGGATGTAAGGGTGAGAGTGAAGGCGGGCTTGAAAATTGACATGGTGGTCATCCTCTGATGCGCTGTCAGTCTAAGTGAAATGGAGAAAGATATGTGAACAGCGGCAGCAGGAGAAAGGAAAATGATGTTACTTTCCCCAACTATTAAATGATCTGGAGAGAGAGAGAGAGAGAGAGAGAGAGAGAGAGAGAGAGAGAGAGAGAGAGAGAGAGAGAGAGAGAGAGAGAGAGACAGAGACAGAGACAGAGACAGAGCGAGAGATAGAGAGAGAGAGACAGAGAGAGAGAGAGAGAGAGAAAGAGAGAGACAGAGACAGAGAGAGAGATAGAGAGAGACAGAGACAGAGACAGAGACAGGGACAGAGACAGAGACAGAGAGAGATATAGAGAGAGACAGAGACAGAGACAGAGACAGGGACAGAGACAGAGACAGAGAGAGAGAGAGATAGAGAGACAGAGACAGAGAGATAGAGAGTCGCGAACCGTAGCGAAACGCACTGGTAATGGTTGCCCGGTATGGGAGCAGGTGGGGATGAGGGGTGGGAGTGATTGATGGCTGACAGGTGTGTCTGTCGGCAGGAGTAAGTACCTCGCCCCCCTCCTTACCGGAAATCCACAGTGTATGGGGAGTCGTCGTGGGACGAACATCTCCACTCTGAAGACAACGAAAACCTTTTTGACAAATGGCCCCCAGTTCCGCAGGAGAGTGCTCTCTCACCCCTCAACACTTGCGATTTCCTGTAGGGGAGCTAATGGACGTCCAGGGCTTCCTCTCAGCTATGGGGTTCTCCTCTCCCTCCCCCCCTCACCAAACAACATAACCACTAAGATGGTTCCCCTCTCTTCCTCTACTCACGATCATCAAACTAATATTAACCTCACTCAGGATTAAGTCTACGCTAAACACATATACATATTCATTTCACTCCTTCCTCTTACTCCACCACTTACTCTCACACAACAAGAACTCCAATCTTTCCTGACCACTTACCTTAACCCCCGAGGACTGGAGCGACGCGCTCCAATTACCTCCGACACGCGCCATAACTTCTGGGAAATTCCCCTAACCCGCGAGGACTAGAGTGACGCGCGCGCCACCTGTCAGCTGCCCAACACCTGTCCTTCCATTTCTTACAACAACAGTACTCTTTCTTAACCAGAACACACAGAAAAGCTCCCCAAAACCACGAGGACTGGAGCGACGCGATCCACTTTCCTCCAACACATATCATAACATCCGGGTAATTCCCTGGAAAAAACTTGAGGACGGGAGCGACGCGTGGCACCCGCCAGGTGGCACTCGACCTGAGCGCCACCTGGCGGTGCCGCGCATCGCTCTAGTCGTACTTTACGCAACTTTTCATATCGCGTGTGTAGATTTAGTTTTAACAAAAAGTGAAACACGAGAACATGAACTAATAGCGTTGAGATAGGAGGAAAGGCTTTGCGGAAGATACAAGAGCTGAGGAGACATGTTTGCTACCTACATTACTATTATTTCTTGCAGACCTGCAGACCTGACCAGAAAATCAGTCAGTCAGTCAGTCAAACATTTTTTATAGTTTAAAGTTTTTCATCTTAAAAAACGGGGACTACTAGTCTTCAATTTTTTCTTTTATCAAATCAAATAGGCATGAAGGCCACTACCACATGACTGCGGGAGCGAGCATTTGAGTGGAGTACCTATTGTTGTTGTTGTCTGTCTATCGCACGACTAGGTTAAGGACCACAATACCCCACACCATACATGCTACGGGCTCTCACTAGTCAATAAACACTATTTTGTATCATTTCTTGACTAAAATACCACTCCGAAACATCTTTGCACTTTTTATTTTTTTTCATTGACACGTGCACAGCCATCAAAGGGAATCTCACTACTGCACGGATGTCTTGTGTGTGTGTGTGTGTGTGTGTGTGTGTGTGTGTGTGTGTGTGTGTGTGTGTGTGTGTGTTTGTGTGTGTGTGTGTGTGTGTGTGTGTGTGTGTGTGTGTGTGTTTGTGTGTGTGTGTGTGTGTGTGTGTGTGTGTGTGTGTGTGTGTGTGTGTGTGTGCGCACCTAGTTGTACTCACCTAGTTGTGCTTGCGGGGGTTGAGCTCTGGCTCTTTGGTCCCGCCTCTCAACCGTCAATCAACTGGTGTACAGATTCCTGAGCCTATTGGGCTCTATCATATCTACATTTGAAACTGTGTATGGAGTCAGCCTCCACCACATCACTTCCTAATGCATTCCATTTACTAACTACTCTGACACTGAAAAAGTTCTTTCTAACGTCTCTGTGGCTCATTTGGGTACTCAGCTTCCACCTGTGTCCCCTTGTTCGCGTCCCACCAGTGTTGAAGAGTTCATCCTTGTTTACCCGGTCGATTCCTCTGAGGATTTTGTAGGTTGTGATCATGTCCCCCCTTACTCTTCTGTCTTCCAGTGTCGTGAGGTGCATTTCCCGCAGCCTTTCCTCATAACTCATGCCTCTTAGTTCTGGGACTAGTCTAGTAGCATACCTTTGGACTTTTTCCAGCTTCGTCTTGTGCTTGACAAGGTACGGGCTCCATGCTGGAGCCGCATACTCCAGGATTGGTCTTACATATGTGGTGTACAAGATTCTGAATGATTCCTTACACAGGTTCCCGAACGCCGTTCTGATGTTAGCCAGCCTCGCATATGCCGCAGACGTTATTCTCTTTATGTGGGCTTCAGGAGACAGGTTTGGTGTGATATCAACTCCTAGATCTTTCTCTCTGTCTGTTTCATTAAGTACTTCATCTCCTATTCTGTATCCTGTGCCTGGCCTCCTGTTTCCACTGCCTAGTTTCATTACTTTGCATTTACTCGGGTTCAACTTCAACAGCCATTTGTTGGACCATTCACTCAGTCTATCCAGGTCATCTTGTAGCCTCCTACTATCATCCTCTGTTTCAATCCTCCTCATAATTTTTGCATCGTCGGCAAACATTGAGATGAACGAATCTATACCCTCTGGGAGATCATTTACATATACCAGAAACAGTATAGGTCCAAGGACTGACCCCTGCGGGACTCCACTTGTGACGTCTCGCCAATCTGAGACCTCACCCCTAACACAGACTCGTTGTCTCCTGTTGCTTAGGTACTCCTCTATCCACCGGAGTACCTTCCCTCTCACTCCAGCCTGCATCTCCAACTTTCGCACTAGCCTCTTGTGTGGCACTGTATCAAAGGCTTTCTGACAATCCAAAAATATGCAGTCTGCCCACCCTTCTCTTTCTTGCCTTATTTTTGTTGCCTGGTCGTAGAATTCAAGTAACCCTGTGAGGCAGGACCTGCCATCCCTGAACCCATGTTGATGCTGTGTTACAAAGTTCCTTCGCTCCAGATGCTCCACTAGTTTTTTTCGCACAAACTTCTCCATCAGCTTGCATGGTATGCAGGTTAGGGACACTGGCCTGTAGTTCAGTGCCTCCTGTCTATCCCCTTTCTTGTATATCGGGACTACGTTAGCTGCTTTCCAAATATCTGGCAGTTCCCCTGTTGCCAGTGATTTGTTATACACTATGGAGAGTGGTAGGCTCAGTTCTCTTGCTCCTTCCTTTAGAACCCAAGGGGATATTTCATCTGGGCCTATAGCCTTCGTCACGTCCAACTCTAGTAAACACTTCCTTACTTCCCCACTGGTAATCTCAAACTCTTCCAGTGGTTCCTGGTTAGCTATTCCCTCACTTACCTCTGGAATTTCTCCTTGCTCTAAGGTGAAGACCTCCTGGAATTTCTTATTCAATTCCTCACACACTTCCTTGTCATTTGTAGTGAATCCTTCCTTAATCCTTAATCTTCCTTATCCTTAATCTCATAACCTGTTCCTTTACTGTTGTTTTTCTCCTAATGTGGCTATGCAACAATTTAGGCTGAGTCTTTGCCTTGCTTGCGATGTCATTTTCGTATTGTCTTTCTGCCTCTCTTCTCATCCTGACATATTCATTCCTGGCATTCTGGTATCTTTCTCTGCTCTCCAGTGTCCTGTTATTCCTATAGTTTCTCCATGCCCTTTTACTTTGCTGCTTAGCTAGCCTACATCTTTGATTAAACCATGGGTTTCTCATCTTCATTTCTCTGTTTTTCTTTTGGACTGGGACAAACTTGTTTGCTGCGTCCTTGCACTTCTGCGTGATGTAATCCATCATATCTTGGGCCGTCTTTCCCCTGAGCTCTGTTTCCCATGCTATATCTGTTAGGAATTTTCTTATCCCCTCATAGTTTCCCTTTCGGTATGCTAACCTTTTGGTTTCGGTATCCCTCCTCGAGTTCAATAACCCTTCTTCAATCAAGTACTCAAACACCAGTACACTTTGGTCGCTCATTCCTACTGGGTCCTCAAAACCGATTTCTCTTATGTCGGAGTCGTTCAGAGTGAAGACTAGGTCGAGTCTCGCTGGTTCGTCATTGCCTCTCATCCTTGTGGGTTCTC
>NC_091154.1:58253264-58335764 GCF_040958095.1 Procambarus clarkii | reverse complement strand
TGATGGGATCCCTGGATTTGAAAGTTCTCGTAATCCATCCTATCATTTTTCTGGCTGTCGCAATATTTGCTTGGTTATGCTCCTTAAACGTTAGGTCGTCAGACATTATTATTCCCAAATCCTTTACATGCTGTTTTCCTACTATGGGTACATTTGATTGTGTTTTGTACTCTGTATTATGTTTAAGGTCCTCATTTTTACCGTACCTGAGTACCTGGAATTTATCACTGTTAAACATCATGTTATTTTCTGATGCCCAGTCGAAAACTTTATTAATATCAGCTTGAAGTTTTTCAATGTCCTCAGCCGAGGTAATTTTCATACTGATTTTTGTGTCATCTGCAAAGGATGATACGAAGCTGTGACTTGTATTTTTGTCTATATCTGATATGAGAATAAGGAAAAGCAGTGGTGCAAGGACTGTACCCTGAGGTACAGAGCTTTTCACTGCACTTGGACTAGATTTTATATGGTTGACAGTTACTCGCTGAGTCCTGTTGGACAGAAAACTGAGTATCCAGCGTCCTACTTTACCGGTTATTCCCATTGACTTCATTTTGTGTGCTATCACGCCATGGTCACATTTATCGAAGGCCTTTGCGAAGTCCGTGTATATCACATCAGCATTCTGTTTCTCTTCTAATGCCTCAGTGACTTTGTCGTAGTGCTCAAGTAGCTGTGAGAGGCACGATCTTCCCGCTCGAAATCCATGTTGGCCTGGGTTATGAAGGTCATTGGTCTCCATGAAATTGGTGACCTGACTCCTAATCACTCTCTCAAATACTTTTATGATGTGCGATGTTAGTGCAACTGGTCTATAATTTTTTGCCAATGCTTTGCTCCCTCCCTTGTGTAGAGGGGCTATGTCTGCTACTTTAAGTACATCTGGTATCTCCCCCGTGTCCAAGCTCTTCCTCCACACTATACTGAGTGCCTGTGCTACCGGCACTTTGCATTTCTTTATAAATATTGAATTCCATGAGTCTGGACCTGGGGCCGAGTGCATGGGCATGTTTTCAATTTCTTTTTCAAAATTTAGTGCGCTCGTGTTTATATCAGTTATATTTACAGGGGTTTGAATATCCCGCATAAAGAAATTGTCTGGATCTTCCACCTTCATGTTGTTTATTGGAGTGCTAAACATGTCCTCATACTGCTTTTTTAGGATTTCACTAATTTCTTTGTCATCCTCCGTGTATGAACCTTCACTTGTACGAATAGGTCCAATACTGGCAGTGGTTTTTGCTTTTGATTTCGCATATGAGAAGAAATATTTTGGATTTTTCTTTATTTCCTGAATTGCTTTCTGTTCTAACTGCCTTTCTTCAGTTTCATATGAGTGTTTCAATTTCCGCTCGATTTCTTCAATCTCCCTATTTAAATTATTCCTTCTTTGATGGGAAATTCGTGTCTGCATAAGCAGTTCCGTTATTTTTTTCCTGCGTTTATAGTGTCGTCTGCGTTCTCTTTCTACGTTAGATCTCTTTCTGGCTTTCCTCAAAGGAACATGTTTCAGACAGACTTGATACGCTTCTGAAGTAAGTTTTTCTATTCCTTCTGTAGGACTTGTATTATTTAGAACAGTTCCCCATGGAATGTTTGTAAGTTCCCTGTTTATTATCTCCCAGTCTATCCTTTTATTATTAAAATTGAATTTACTGAATAGCCCCTCTCGCTTTATCAACGTTTTAGGTCTATTCTGAGTATTGATGGTCGTTTGCACTTCAATGAGCATTATTTCACAGGGATTTTTTTCTATCAAATAAGGTTCCTTTAAGCAGTTAGACACATCAAACACCAGCAGTCCACGAAATAAGAGGCTGACTTAGGAGGAAAGAAAAGGTATTGTGAAATATGCACCACACCAGCCTCCCGAAGACAGAGGAGTTTGGGGAGACGTGATCACTACATACATAGCCTCCTCCTCCTCCTCTTTCTCTCTTTAGTCAATAAACATCCTTTGTAGCATTTCTTGACTAAAATGGCACTCCAAAACATATCTGGTCATTTTTATACTCACTGTTACACTTATAGTCAATAATTTGTTTCACAGAGTGACAAGTTATGCTTAGTGACGAGATTCCACGGTGAGCACAGTTTTTAAAAGAGTTCGCAGTGTATTAATTATGGTCATGGATATGTTATGTTATGTTTATGAAGATCATTACTTCATATTTTTACCCATTTCCCCATGCCGTGCTTTCCAGTCTTCTCATATTCTTTTCAAATAAAGTGTTCTTACTGTTTTCCAGTAGATTTGGCTTCACATTACATATATTAATCATCTTTCAAATTCAGTTCAGTTTTTTTTTCAATATCACAGCTTTGTTGTTTCCCTTCATAGTATCTACTTTAAGACCTCTTATTATCAATGTCATTAATACTGCTATCATCAACCATGTATTGGATGTCTCAGACATTCAGTTAACAACTTAGTAAGTGTTTAATGAACGTGAGAATCACTTCATGTGCGCTCATTTTAGTTTAGTTTAAAGTTTTCCATCTTAAATTAATACTACTATCACCAACTATGTATTGGATAGCTCAGGCATTCAGTTAACAACTCAGTAAGTGAAAATCACTTTATGTGAGCTCATTTTTAGTATAGGATAAGGTTTTTCCATCGTAAAATACTATTATCACCAACCATGTATTGGGTAACTCAGGCATTCAGTTTACAACTCAGTAACTGTTTACTGAACATAGATATCCCTTCATGTGACCTCATTTTTAGTTTAAAGTTTCTCCATCGTAAAATAAAATATTACTATAGTTTACAACTCAGTAAGTGTTTACTGAACGTGGAAATCGTTACATGTGAGGTCATTTAGTTTAGTTTAAAGTTTCCCAATCTTAAAATATTACTACCATCATCATCATCAACCATGTATTGGCTGGCTTAGACATTCAGTTTACAACTCAGTAAGTGTTTACGGACCGTGGGAATCACTTCGTGCCCTCATTTCTGTTTAATTTAAAGTTTTTCCATCTTAAATTAAATACTACTATCATCAACCCAGTATTGGGCTCTCCGGCATTCAGTTAACCACTCGGTAAGTGTTTACTGAACGTCGAAATCATTTCCTGTGTGCTCATTTTTAGTTGAACCCGTCTCCACTCCAAACTGGACCTGCAGTTTGTCCACTTTGTCTGGTTTGGAATTGAGACGTTTCTGTGGATTTTCCGCATAAAATGATTAGTGTTTTGTGATCGTCAATTGTAAATATATATATATATATATATATATATATATATATATATATATATATATATATATATATATATATATATATATATATATATATATATATATATATATATATACATATATATATATATATATATATATATATATATATATATATATATATATATATATATATATATATATATATATATATATATATATATATATATATACATATGTTGTGCCTATTAGCCAGAACGTCGTACTCGGCCTACTATGCAAGGCACGACTTGCCTAATAAGTCAAGTTTTCATGAATTAATGTTTTTTCGACTACCTAACTTACCTAACCTAACCTAACCTAACTTTTTCGGCTACTTAACCTAACCTAACCTATAAAGATAGGTTAGGTTAGGTAGGGTTGGTTAGGTTCGGTCATATATCTACGTTAATTTTAGCTCCAATAAAAAAAAATTGACCTCAAACATAATGAAATGGGTAGCTTTATCATTTCATAAGAAAAAAAATAGAGAAAATATATTAATTCAGGAAAACTTGGCGTATTAGGCAAATCGGGCCTTGCATAGTAGGCTGAGAAGTGCGTTCTGGCTACTAGGTATGACATATATATATATATATATATATATATATATATATATATATATATATATATATATATATATATATATATATATTTAGTGAAGCTCCTAGGAATAGATCTAAAAATTGCATATATTCTGCCCTTCCCATCTCTGGGGAATGTAAAGTGGGGAACTGATGACTGGCAGGTGCATGGGAGGGGAGTGAGGGGAGTGTGGGACATATGACCACACCTTAATGTGTGAGGCATCAAAGACGACACACCAGTACAGTTCTCCTACATTGCGGTATGTGGGCTGCCTCATGGCCTATGTGTTGCTGCTGCTATGTGGCAGAGTGAGCTGGGACAGGAGTGAGTATGGTGCGTCGTATTGCTGTCATTCCCAGCAGATGCGTCGCACTTTTCAAGAGGAGAACGGTTCAAAACACTGGCTCCTGCATTCATCCATGTGCCATGTGGTGACACTTCTCAGGTCTATGTGGTGGTAAGTGGTCCTGGTCCGACACTTCTCAGGTCTATGAGGTGGTAAGTGGTCCTGATCCGACACTTCTCAGGTCTATGTGGTGGTAAGTGGTCCTGGTCCGACACTTCTCAGGTCTATGTGGTGGTAAGTGGTCCTGGTCCGACACTTCTCAGGTCTATGTGGTGGTAAGTGGTCCTGGTCCGACACTTCTCAGGTCTATGTGGTGGTAAGTGGTCCTGGTCCGACACTTCTCAGGTCTATGTGGTGGTAAGTGGTCCTGGTCCGACACTTCTCAGGTCTATGTGGTGGTAAGTGGTCCTGGTCCGACACTTCTCAGGTCTATGTGGTGGTAAGTGGTCCTGGTCCGACACTTCTCAGGTCTATGTGGTGGTAAGTGGTCCTGGTCCGACACTTCTCAGGTCTATGTGGTGGTAAGTGGTCCTGGTCCGACACTTCTCAGGTCTATGTGGTGGTAAGTGGTCCTGATCCGACACTTCTCAGGTCTATGTGGTGGTAAGTGGTCCTGGTCCGACACTTCTCAGGTCTATGTGGTGGTAAGTGGTCCTGGTCCGTACCACTTCTCAGGTCTATGTGGTGGTAAGTGGTCCTGGTCCGACACTTCTCAGGTCTATGTGGTGGTAAGTGGTCCTGGTCCGACACTTCTCAGGTCTATGTGGTGGTAAGTGGTCCTGGTCCGACACTTCTCAGGTCTATGTGGTGGTAAGTGGTCCTGGTCCGACACTTCTCAGGTCTATGTGGTGGTAAGTGGTCCTGGTCCGACACTTCTCAGGTCTATGTGGTGGTAAGTGGCCCTGGTCCGACACTTCTCAGGTCTATGTGGTGGTAAGTGGTCCTGGTCCGACACTTCTCAGGTCTATGTGGTGGTAAGTGGTCCTGATCCGACACTTCTCAGGTCTATGTGGTGGTAAGTGGTCCTGGTCCGACACTTCTCAGGTCTATGTGGTGGTAAGTGGTCCTGGTCCGACACTTCTCAGGTCTATGTGGTGGTAAGTGGTCCTGGTCCGACACTTCTCAGGTCTATGTGGTGGTAAGTGGTCCTGGTCCGACACTTCTCAGGTCTATGTGGTGGTAAGTGGTCCTGGTCCGACACTTCTCAGGTCTATGTGGTGGTAAGTGGTCCTGGTCCGACACTTCTCAGGTCTATGTGGTGGTAAGTGGTCCTGGTCCGACACTTCTCAGGTCTATGTGGTGGTAAGTGGTCCTGATCCGACACTTCTCAGGTCTATGTGGTGGTAAGTGGTCCTGGTCCGACACTTCTCAGGTCTATGTGGTGGTAAGTGGTCCTGGTCCGACACTTCTCAGGTCTATGTGGTGGTAAGTGGTCCTGGTCCGACACTTCTCAGGTCTATGTGGTGGTAAGTGGTCCTGGTCCGACACTTCTCAGGTCTATGTGGTGGTAAGTGGTCCTGGTCCGACACTTCTCAGGTCTATGTGGTGGTAAGTGGTCCTGGTCCGACACTTCTCAGGTCTATGTGGTGGTAAGTGGTCCTGGTCCGACACTTCTCAGGTCTATGTGGTGGTAAGTGGTCCTGGTCCGACACTTCTCAGGTCTATGTGGTGGTAAGTGGTCCTGGTCCGACACTTCTCAGGTCTATGTGGTGGTAAGTGGTCCTGGTCCGACACTTCTCAGGTCTATGTGGTGGTAAGTGGTCCTGGTCCGACACTTCTCAGGTCTATGTGGTGGTAAGTGGTCCTGATCCGACACTTCTCAGGTCTATGTGGTGGTAAGTGGTCCTGGTCCGACACTTCTCAGGTCTATGTGGTGGTAAGTGGTCCTGGTCCGACACTTCTCAGGTCTATGTGGTGGTAAGTGGTCCTGGTCCGACACTTCTCAGGTCTATGTGGTGGTAAGTGGTCCTGGTCCGACACTTCTCAGGTCTATGTGGTGGTAAGTGGTCCTGGTCCGACACTTCTCAGGTCTATGTGGTGGTAAGTGGTCCTGGTCCGACACTTCTCAGGTCTATGTGGTGGTAAGTGGTCCTGGTCCGACACTTCTCAGGTCTATGTGGTGGTAAGTGGTCCTGATCCGACACTTCTCAGGTCTATGTGGTGGTAAGTGGTCCTGGTCCGACACTTCTCAGGTCTATGTGGTGGTAAGTGGTCCTGGTCCGACACTTCTCAGGTCTATGTGGTGGTAAGTGGTCCTGGTCCGACACTTCTCAGGTCTATGTGGTGGTAAGTGGTCCTGGTCCGACACTTCTCAGGTCTATGTGGTGGTAAGTGGTCCTGGTCCGACACTTCTCAGGTCTATGTGGTGGTAAGTGGTCCTGGTCCGACACTTCTCAGGTCTATGTGGTGGTAAGTGGTCCTGGTCCGACACTTCTCAGGTCTATGTGGTGGTAAGTGGTCCTGGTCCGACACTTCTCAGGTCTATGTGGTGGTAAGTGGTCCTGGTCCGACACTTCTCAGGTCTATGTGGTGGTAAGTGGTCCTGGTCCGACACTTCTCAGGTCTATGTGGTGGTAAGTGGTCCTGGTCCGACACTTCTCAGGTCTATGTGGTGGTAAGTGGTCCTGGATCCGACACTTCTCAGGTCTATGTGGTGGTAAGTGGTCCTGGTCCGACACTTCTCAGGTCTATGTGGTGGTAAGTGGTCCTGGTCCGACACTTCTCAGGTCTATGTGGTGGTAAGTGGTCCTGGTCCGACACTTCTCAGGTCTATGTGGTGGTAAGTGGTCCTGGTCCGACACTTCTCAGGTCTATGTGGTGGTAAGTGGTCCTGGTCCGACACTTCTCAGGTCTATGTGGTGGTAAGTGGTCCTGGTCCGACACTTCTCAGGTCTATGTGGTGGTAAGTGGTCCTGGTCCGACACTTCTCAGGTCTATGTGGTGGTAAGTGGTCCTGATCCGACACTTCTCAGGTCTATGTGGTGGTAAGTGGTCCTGGTCCGACACTTCTCAGGTCTATGTGGTGGTAAGTGGTCCTGGTCCGACACTTCTCAGGTCTATGTGGTGGTAAGTGGTCCTGGTCCGACACTTCTCAGGTCTATGTGGTGGTAAGTGGTCCTGGTCCGACACTTCTCAGGTCTATGTGGTGGTAAGTGGTCCTGGTCCGTACCACTTCTCAGGTCTATGTGGTGGTAAGTGGTCCTGGTCCGACACTTCTCAGGTCTATGTGGTGGTAAGTGGTCCTGGTCCGACACTTCTCAGGTCTATATGTGGTGGTAAGTGGTCCTGGTTCCGACACTTCTCAGGTCTATGTGGTGGTAAGTGGTCCTGGTCCGACACTTCCTCCAGGCCTCAGGTCTATGTGGTGGGTAAGTGGGTCCTGGGTCCGACACTTCTCAGGTCTATTGTGTGGTAAGTGGTCCTGGTCCGACCACTTCTCAGGTCTATGTGGTGGTAAGTGGTCCTGGTCCGACACTTCATCAGGTCTATGTGGTGGTAAGTGGTCCTGGTCCGACCACTTCTCAGGTCTATGTGGTGGTAAGTGGTCCTGGTCCGACACTTCTCAGGTCTATGTGGTGTAAGTGGTCCTGTCCGACACTTCTCAGGTCTATGTGGTGGTAAGTGGTCCTGGTCCGACACTTCTCAGGTCTATGTGGTGGTAGTGGTCCTGATCCGACACTTCTCTAGGTCTATGTGGTGGTAAGTGGTCCTGTCCGAACACGTCTCAGGTCTATGTGGTGGTAAGTGGTCCTGGTCCGACACTTCTCAGGTCTATGTGGTGGTAAGTGGTCCTGGTCCGACACTTCTCAGGTCTATGTGGTGGTAAGTGGTCCTGGTTCCGACACTTCTCAGGTCTATGGTGGTGTAAGTGGTCCTGGATCCGACACTTCTCAGGTCTATGTGGTGGGTAAGTGGTTCCTGGTCCGACAACTTCTCAGGTCTATGTGGTGGTAAGTGGTCCTGGTCCGACACTTCTCAGGTCTATGTGGTGGTAAGTGGTCCTGGTCCGACACTTCTCAGGTCTATGTGGTGGTAAGTGGTCCTGGTCCGACACTTCTCAGGTCTATGTGGTGGTAAGTGGTCCTGGTCCGACACTTCTCAGGTCTATGTGGTGGTAAGTGGCCCTGGTCCGAAACTTCTCAGGTCTATGTGGTGGTAAGTGGTCCTGGTCCGACACTTCTCAGGTCTATGTGGTGGTAAGTGGTCCTGGTCCGACACTTCTCAGGTCTATGTGGGGGTAAGTGGTCCTGGTCCGTACCACTGTAGAAGGTAAGGGAGTGGAGGGAGAGGTGCCCCACCCACCTCATACCACAGATGAGTGTAATGGTGAAGCTCCTAGGGGTAGATCTAAAAATTGCATATATTCTTTCATTCAGTAGTGTGAAAACACAACCTTCTGGCTATGGTGTGTGGTATGTCATAACTCTCTCAAGAGGTTAGCCAACACCTCCAAAGCAGACCTCCAGACCCACGGACTGAGTGTGTGTGTGTGTGTGTGTGTGTGTGTGTGTGTGTGTGTACTCACCTAATTGTACTCACCTAATTGTGCTTGCGGGGGTTGAGCTCTGGCTCTTTGGTCCCGCCTCTCAACCGTCAATCAACTGGTGTACAGATTCCTGAGCCTATTGGGCTCTATCATATCTACATTTGAAACTGTGTATGGAGTCAGCCTCCACCACATCACTTCCTAATGCATTCCATTTACTAACTACTCTGACACTGAAAAAGTTCTTTCTAACGTCTCTGTGGCTCATTTGGGTACTCAGCTTCCACCTGTGTCCCCTTGTTCGCGTCCCACCAGTGTTGAAGAGTTCATCCTTGTTTACCCGGTCGATTCCCCTGAGGATTTTGTAGGTTGTGATCATGTCCCCCCTTACTCTTCTGTCTTCCAGCGTCGTGAGGTGCATTTCCCGCAGCCTTTCCTCATAACTCATGCCTCTTAGTTCTGGGACTAGTCTAGTAGCATACCTTTGGACTTTTTCCAGCTTCGTCTTGTGCTTGACAAGGTACGGGCTCCATGCTGGGGCCGCATACTCCAGGATTGGTCTTACATATGTGGTGTACAAGATTCTGAATGATTCCTTACACAGGTTCCTGAACGCCGTTCTGATGTTAGCCAGCCTTGCATATGCCGCAGACGTTATTCTCTTTATGTGGGCTTCAGGAGACAGGTTTGGTGTGATATCAACTCCTAGATCTTTCTCTCTGTCTGTTTCATTAAGTACTTCATCTCCTATTCTGTATCCTGTGCCTGGCCTCCTGTTTCCACTGCCTAGTTTCATTACTTTGCATTTACTCGGGTTGAACTTCAACAGCCATTTGTTGGACCATTCACTCAGTCTATCCAGGTCATCTTGTAGCCTCTTACTATCATCCTCTGTTTCAATCCTCCTCATAATTTTTGCATCGTCGGCAAACATTGAGAGGAACGAATCTATACCCTCTGGGAGATCATTTACATATACCAGAAACAGTATAGGTCCAAGGACTGACCCCCTGCGGGACTCCACTTGTGACGTCTCGCCAATCTGAGGCCTCACCCCTCACACAGACTCGTTGTCTCCTGTTGCTTAGGTATTCCTCTATCCACCGGAGTACCTTCCCTCTCACTCCAGCCTGCATCTCCAACTTTCGCACTAGCCTCTTGTGTGGTACTGTATCAAAGGCTTTCTGACAATCCAAAAATATGCAGTCTGCCCACCCTTCTCTTTCTTGCCTTATTTTTGTTGCCTGGTCGTAGAATTCAAGTAACCCTGTGAGGCAGGACCTGCCATCCCTGAACCCATGTTGATGCTGTGTTACAAAGTTCCTTCGCTCCAGATGCTCCACTAGTTTTTTTCGCACAATCTTCTCCATCAGCTTGCATGGTATGCAGGTTAGGGACACTGGCCTGTAGTTCAGTGCCTCCTGTCTATCCCCTTTCTTGTATATCGGGACTACGTTAGCTGCTTTCCAAATATCTGGCAGTTCCCCTGTTGCCAGTGATTTGTTATACACTATGGAGAGTGGTAGGCTCAGTTCTCTTGCTCCTTCCTTTAGAACCCAAGGGGAGATTCCATCTGGGCCTATAGCCTTCGTCACGTCCAACTCTAGTAAACACTTCCTTACTTCCCCACTGGTAATCTCAAACTCTTCCAGTGGTTCCTGGTTAGCTATTCCCTCACTTACCTCTGGAATTTCTCCTTGTTCTAAGGTGAAGACCTCCTGGAATTTCTTATTCAATTCCTCACACACTTCCTTGTCATTTGTAGTGAATCCTTCCGCCCCTATCCTTAATCTCATAACCTGTTCCTTTACTGTTGTTTTTCTCCTAATGTGGCTATGCAACAATTTAGGCTGACTCTTTGCCTTGCTTGCGATGTCATTTTCGTATTGTCTTTCTGCCTCTCTTCTCATCCTGACATATTCATTCCTGGCATTCTGGTATCTTTCTCTGCTCTCCAGTGTCCTGTTATTCCTATAGTTTCTCCATGCCCTTTTACTTTGCTGCTTAGCTAGCCTACATCTTTGATTAAACCATGGGTTTCTCATCTTCATTTCTCTGTTTTCCTTTTGGACTGGGACAAACTTGTTTGCTGCGTCCTTGCACTTCTGCGTGATGTAATCCATCATATCTTGGGCCGTCTTTCCCCTGAGCTCTGTTTCCCATGCTATATCTGTTAGGAATTTTCTTATCCCCTCATAGTTTCCCTTTCGGTATGCTAACCTTTTGGTTTCGGTATCCCTCCTCGAGTTCAATAACCCTTCTTCAATCAAGTACTCAAACACCAGTACACTGTGGTCGCTCATTCCTACTGGGTCCTCAAAACCGATTTCTCTTATGTCGGAGTCGTTCAGAGTGAAGACTAGGTCGAGTCTCGCTGGTTCGTCAGCGAGTGATTGTGTGTGTGTGTGATTGTGTGTGTGTGTGTGTGTGTGTGTGTGTGTGTGTGTACTCACAAAGTTGTGTTTGCAGGGGTTGAGATCTGGCTCTTTGGTCCCGCCTCTCAACCGTCAATCAACAGGTGTACAGATTCCTGAACCTATTGGGCTCTATCATATCTACACTTGAAACTGTGTATGGAGTCAGCCTCCACACATCACTTCCTAATGCATTCCATTTGTCAACCACTCTGACACTAAAAAAGTTCTTTCTAATATCCCTGTGGCTCATTTGGGCACTCAGTTTCCACCTGTGTCCCCTAGTGCGTGTTCCCCTTGTGTTAAATAGACTGTCTTTATCTACCCTATCAATTTCCTTCAGAATCTTGATTGTGGTGATCATGTCCCCACTAACTCTTCTGTCTTCCAGCGAAGTGAGGTTTAATTCCCGTAGTCTCTCCTCGTAGCTCATACCTCTCAGCTCGGGTACTAGTCTGGTGGCAAACCTTTGAACCTTTTCTAGTTTAGTCTTATCCTTGACCAGATATGGACTCCATGCTGAGGCTGCATGTTCCAGGATTGGCCTGACATATTTGGTATAAAAAGTTCTGAATGATTCTTTACACAAGTTTCTGAATGCCGTTCGTATGTTGGCCAGTCTGGCATATGCCGCTGATGTTATCCGCTTGATATGTGCTGCAGGAGACAGGTCTGGCGTGATATCAACCCCGAAGTCTATTTCCTTCTCTGACTTCTGAAGAATTTCCTCTCCCAGATGATACCTTGTATCTGGCCTCCTGCTCCCTACACCTATTTTCATTACATTACATTTGGTTGGGTTAAACTCTAACAACCATATGTTCGACCATTCCTTCAGCTTGTCTAGGTCTTATTGAAGCCTCAAACAGTCCTCTTCTGTTTTAATCCTTCTCATAATTTTAGCATCGTCCGCAAACATTGAGAGAAATGAATCGATACCCTCCGGGAGATCATTTACATATATCAGAAACAAGATAGGACCGAGTACAGAGCCCTGTGGGACTCCACTGGTGACTTCACGCCAATCGGAGGTCTCACCCCTCACCGTAATTCTTTGCTTCCTATTGCTTAGATACTCCCTTATCCACTGGAACACCTTACCAGCTAAACCTGCCTGTCTCTCCAGCTTATGTACCAGCTTCTTATGCGGTACTGTGTCAAAGGCTTTCCGACAATCCAAGAAAATGCAGTCCGCCCAGCCCTCTCTTTCTTGCTTAATCTGTGTCACCTGATCGTAGAATTCTATCAAGCCTGTAAGGCAAGATTTACCCTCCCTGAACCCATGTTGGCGATTTGTCACGAAGTCCCTTCTCTCCAGATGAGTTACCAGGTTTTTTCTCACGATCTTCTCCATCACCTTGCATGGTATACAAGTCAAGGACACTAGCCTGTTGTTCAGTGCCTCATGCCTGTCGCTCTTTTTGTATATTGGGACCACATTCGCCGTCTTCCATATTTCTGGTAGGTCTCCCGTCTCCAGTGACTTACTATACACTATGGAGAGTGGCAAGCAAAGTGCCTCTGCACACTCCTTCAGTATCCATGGTCAGATCCCATCTGGACCAACAGCCTTTCTAACATCCAGATCCAGCAGGTGTCTCTTGACCTCCTCTCTCGTAATTTCGAACTCTTCCAAGGCCAACTGGTTTACCTCCCTTTCTCCTAGCACACTGACCTCACCTTGTTCTATTGTGAAGACCTCCTGGAACCTCTTGTTCAGTTCTTCACACACCTCTCTGTCATTCTCAGTATACCTGTCCTCGCCTGTTCGAAGTTTCAATACCTGTTCTTTCACTGTTGTTTTCCTTCTGATGTGACTGTGGAGTAGCTTTGGTTCGGTCTTGGCTTTGTTTGCTATATCATTTTCATGATATAGCAATATCAGGTGATATTGCTATATCAGGGGTGTGTGTGTGTGTGTGTGTGTGTGTGTGTGTGTGTCTGTGTGTGTGTGTTTGTGTGTGTGTGTGTGTGTGTCTGTGTGTGTGTGTTTGTGTGTGTGTGTGTGTGCTCACCTAGTTGTACTCACCTAGTTGTGCTTGCGGGGGTTGAGCTCTGGCTCTTTGGTCCCGCCTCTCAACCGTCAATCAACTGGTGTACAGGTTCCTGAGCCTATTGGGCTCTATGATATCTACACTTGAAACTGTGTATGGAGTCAGCCTCCACCACATTACTTCCTAATGCATTCCATTTGTCAACCACTCTGACACTAAAAAAGTTCTTTCTATTATCTTTGTGGCTCATTTGGGCACTCAGTTTACACCTGTGTCCCCTAGTGCGTGTTCCCCTTGTGTTAAATAGCCTGTCTTTATCAACCCTGTCGGTTCCCTTGAGAATCTTGAATGTGGTGATCATGTCCCCCCTAACTCTTCTGTCTTCCAACGAAGTGAGGTTTAATTTCCGTAGTCTTTCCTCGTAGCTCATACCTCTCATCTCGGGTACTAGTCTGGTGGCAAACCTTTGAACCTTTTCCTGTTTAGTCTTATGCTTGACTAGATATGGACTCCATGCTGGAGCCGCATACTCCGGGATTGGTCTGACATATGTGGTATATAATGTTCTGAAAGATTCCTTACACAAGTTTCTAAAGGCCGTTCTTATGTTAGCCAACCTGGCATATGCTGCTGATGTTATCCTCTTGATATGAGTTTCAGGGGACAGGTAAGGCGTGATATCAACCCCCAGGTCTTTCTCTCTCTCTGACTCTTGAAGTATCTCATTTCCCAAATGATACCTTGTATTTGGTCTCCTGCTTCCTACCCCTATCTTCATTACATTACATTTGCTTGGGTTAAACTCTAACAGCCATTTGTTCGACCATTCCTGCAGCTTATCTAGGTCTTCTTGAAGCCTCAAGCTGTCCTCCTCTGTCTTAATCCTTTTCATAATTTTGGCGTCGTCAGCAAACATTGAGAGGAATGAGTCTGTACCCTCTGGGAGATCATTTACGTATATCAGAAACAGGATAGATCCAAGCACCGAGCCCTGTGGGACTCCACTGGTGACTTCACGCCATTCTGAGGTCTCACCCCTCACTGTAACTCTCTGCTTCCTATTGTTTAGGTACTCTCTTATCCACTGGAGCGCCCTACCAGTTACTCCTGCCTGTTTCTATAGCTTATGCATCAACCTTTTATGGGGTACTGTGTCAAAGGCTTTCCGACAGTCCAAAAAAATGCAGTCCGCCCATCCTTCTCTTTCTTGCTTAATCTTTGTCATCTGATCGTAGAATTCTATCAAGCCTGTAAGGCAAGATTTACCCTCCCTGAACCCATGTTGATGGGTTGTCACGAAGTCTCTTCTCTCCAGATGTGTTACTAGGTTTTTTCTCACAATCTTCTCCATCACCGTGCATGGTATACAAGTTAAGGACACTGGCCTGTAGTTCAGTGCCTCTTGCATGTCACCCTTTTTGTATATTGGTACTACATTAGCAGTCTTCCATATTTCTGGTAGGTCTCCCGTTTCCAGTGACCTACTATACACTATGGAGAGTGGCCAGCAAAGTGTTCCTGCACACTCTTACAATACCCATGGTGAGATTCCGTCCGGCCCATCAGATTTTCTCACATCCAGCTCCAATAGGTACTTCGTGACCTCATCTCTTGTAATTTCGAACCTTACCAAGGTCACCTGGTTTGCTGCCACCTCTCCTAGCGCCGTGACTTCTCCCTGTTCTATTGTAAAGACCTCCTGGAACCTTTTGTTGAGTTCTTCACACACCTTGTGTTTACTAGTTGTGTTTACTAGTTGTGTTTTTGCGGGGGTTGAGCTCTGCTCTTTCGGCCCGCCTCTCAACTGTCAATCAACTGTTTACTAACTACTATTTTTTTTTTCCACACCACACACACACACACACACACCCCAGGAAGCAGCCCGTGACAGCTGACTAACTCCCAGGTACCTATTTACTGCTAGGTAACAGGGGCACTTAGGGTGAAAGAAACTTTGCCCGTTTGTTTCTGCCTCGTGTGGGAATCGAACCCGCGCCACATAATTACGAGTCCTGCGCGCTATCCACCAGGCTACGAGGCCCCTTGTGTGTGTGTGTGTGTGTGTGTGTGTGTGTGTGTGTGTGTGTGTGTGTGTGTGTGTGTGTGTGTGTGTGCGTGCGTGCGTGCGTGCGTGCGTGCGTGTGTGTGTGTGTGTGTGTGTGTGTGTGTGTGTGTGTGTGTGTGTGTGTGTGTGCGTGCGTGCGTGCGTGCGTGCGTGCGTGCGTGTGTGTGCGTGTGTGTGTGTGTGTGTGTGTGTGTGTGTGTGTGTGTGTGTGTGTGTGTGTGTGTGTGTGTGTGTGTGTGTGTGTGTGTGTGTGTGTGTGTGTGTGTGTGTGTGTATGTGTGAAATTGTCAGGTGATAGATGCAGGGTGACACCTGTCGAGGGGGAGCTGAGGGGAAGTGGGGTGGGAGGGGGGGACATATGACCCCAGCAGCTACTGCAGGCTTCTGATCAGTTAACCGCGAAACGTTGGATAGTACGCAGAGGGTGTGAACAGCTCCCAGACTCTCCTGCACCCTTTGAAAGAAACAATTAAGGATAATGGACCACATCCCCCCTGGTGCAGCTCCCAACACGACCCCGTCTGACTCCTAGAAAAATAATGACTCCACTGTCAAAACACAAAAACCACAAACAGCTGTTCCCTCATTTTCTCCCTTTCTCTCTTTCTCCCCTTCCCATCTTAAGTGCCTTGCTCTCCTACCCTCTCGGGTCGAGGGGAAGCCCCCCCCCCTTCCTCACTCCTCAACATATCCGGGGCTATGTAGGCACCCCCCTCCATCCTCTACATAGCCTACATACTCGCATCTATTGATCAATCTATATATATATTTATGCACACAGGATTAACTCTGCAGCAAACACCAATACATATTCATCTACTCTTCTTCTCTTCACTATTCCTCTTCTCTTCTCATATTCTCCTCCTTTTCCTTACTCTCCCCACTTGCCCCACATACAACCACATAGTCTCCTACCCCCACCCCAACATAACCCGCGGTCAAAGGCCCCCGCGTAACCAGACACCGGACGCCGACGGCACATGCCAAAACATCCGGGAAATCCTCCCACAACACTATGTGGCTACCTACCTGACCCCCACCTGAGCAGGGGAGCTTAATGAGCTCACCTGCTCAGGTGCTGCGCATGGTCGTAGGCGTACTTTACACTACTACACCCATGTTATCAAACTATTAAAGATAACAGTTTATCTATATCTACCCTGTCAATTCCTCTGAGAATTTTGTAGGTAGTGATCATATCTCCCCTTACTCTTCTGTCTTCCAGTGTCGGGAGGTGCATTTCCCGCAGCCTGTCCTTGTAACTCATGCCTCTGCTGTGGAAGAGGTCTGGTACCCACAATAGAAACTGAATCCCCAAAGCAGAAGATCTTCTTCCTGAAGGTGTACCTACTGATTTCTTTCATCTACCGGTACCATGTCCAGATCCGAGCCTTGCAGCACCTGCCAATGACTCCATGGACGACAGCGATGGTAACGTCAACATGGAGGGTCGCACTACTCGCACGGGACGCACAGTGCACCGACCTGCCTGACTTCTGGACTCTCTGGTACCTCGTTGTCTTGAGAGAGGGGAAAAGGGGGGGAGGGGATACTGTGACTTGAGTACCTCCTTCAACATGGCAGAGTTGAGAGAAAACGGCAGAGGAGCAGAGAGCAGAGGAGAAGCAACCGACCAGCGGGAGATCAACAAGCAGAGATCCATGAGACCAGACGCTCTCTCACACCTTCCTTGGGTTTGTTCAGTTGAAGAATATATTTGTATGTGGATCAGAGACTTGTGTTTACTTAACTCTTGGCTGGTGGTTATTAGGGCACTAAATTTATATACGAAAGTAAGGACGAGTTTCGTGCGGTCGTACTCTCAGTACGACTCAGTACTACTCTCATTCTTGATGTGTTTGAGATGCATTATATTGACAAAATTTAACACCTATATGCTAATGGGCTGTTATTGGAGATTAAGAAAAATGCTACCTACAGTAACCCAGCAGTGAACGCAGTGTTACCTGCCCCAACACAAATAAAGCTGCGAAAATAGGATATTGTAGTTTTGGAAGAGCTGTAAATTACGCTCAGCAATCATTTTCGTTTTGAAAACATGTTAAACATGATGTTTATAATTTTAATGTCCCAGCAAACATTTTCTCGTTTTTCTAAACGTTTTAAAAATTACATTTTATTGTTTTTACCCATGTTTTAAGGTACGTGTTATTTGCGTTTTTTGATAATTTGTAAACATGACTATAAAACGTGTAGGTCATAATGTTTTAATAAAACTTTTTTTAATGTTATAATATAACGTTTTAGAAGAAAGATTTATCTGACGTTTATACTAATGCTTAATTATTGGAATTATTAGGTATATTTATTTTTATTGAATTTAAAGATAAAGAAATAGACAGGGAGAAAAGGAGAGAAATAGAGATAGAGACAGACAGAAAGTGAAGAGTGAAGAGAAAAACAAAGGGAGGGGAGAATGAAGAAGACAGGAATGAAACAAAGAGAGAGAGAGAGAGAGAGAGAGAGAGAGAGAGAGAGAGAGAGAGAGAGAGAGAGAGAGAGAGAGAGAGAGAGAGAGAGAGAGAGAGAGAGAGAGAGAGAGAGACAGAGACAGAGAGAGAGAGAGAGAGAGAGAGACAGAGACAGAGACAGAGACAGAGACAGAGACAGAGACAGAGAGAGAGAGAGAGAGAGAGAGAGAGAGAGAGAGAGAGAGAGAGAGAGAGAGAGAGAGAGAGAGAGAGAGAGAGAGAGAGAGAGAGAGAGAGAGAGAGAGAGACAAAGAGACAGAGAGACAGAGAGACAGAGAGACAGAGAGACAGAGAGAGAGAGAGAGAGAGAGAGAGAGAGAGAGAGAGAGAGAGAGAGAGAGAGAGAGAGAGAGAGAGAGAGAGAGAGAGAGAGAGAGAGAGAGAGAGTGAGAGAGAGAGAGAGAGAGAGAGAGAGAGAGAGAGAGAGAGAGAGAGAGAGAGAGAGAGAGAGAGAGAGAGTGAGAGAGAGAGAGAGAGAGAGTTCACCAATGGAGTGGAAACATCCAAGCAGGCCTGTGGCGAGGGAAACACTAACTCTCTCCGTCTCCCTCTAGGCATCTGTTGACCACAAGTCAGTATCATACTACTCCCAACACCCAGTGCCTTCTCCACGCACACACCACACACACTGCTGGTCTAATGCTTACCTATGAGTACTTTCCACACACACACACACACACACACACACACACACACACACACACACACACACACACACACACACACACAGGTGTACAGAGGTAAAATATTACCAAATTCTTGTTCAATATATCAGATACATTTAAAATATCAAAGTGGCTCAATTTGGGTAGCGGTTGACATTTTACGGGACCCCCGTAACACACGCACGCACATGTACGTTCGCAAGCACACATGCACGCACATGCAAAAACAAACACAAGCACACACTCACACGCACACAATCACACATACGTCCAGTCAAGCTAGAAGGGATTAATACCTTTCGTGGAAAGGGGATGAAATCCTCACTCATAATCCACCCCTTCTCTTACCCCCTCTCTTACCTGCCATAATATGGAGACAACACCACACCTCCTCTTAACCCCCATCCCACACGCACATACACGTTCTCTCTCTCTCTCTGTCTTTGTATCTGTCTCTCTCTCTCTCTCTCTCTCTCTCTCTCTCTCTCTCTCTCTCTCTCTCTCTCTCTCTCTCTCTCTCTCTCTCTCTCTCTCTCTCTCTCTCTCTCTCTCTCTCTCTTGCTTTCTCTCTCTTGTTCTCTCTCACTTGCTCTCTTGCTCTCTCTCTCTCTTGCTCTCTCTCTCTCTCTCTTGCTCTCTCGCTCTCTCTTGCTCTCTTGCTCTCTTGCTCTCTCTATCTCTCTCTCTCTTGCTCTCTCTCTCTCTCTCATGCTCTCTCTCTTGACAAGGGGCAAAATGGCAGGATGATGCAACAGGGACACAGGAAACAGCCAGAGTGACCAAACGAAGGAAATGTTAACCCAAGTTTTGGAGGAATTCAGGAGGGAGATGCATGAAATGAGGATTACAATTAACAACTTGCAAAATGAGCTGACATCAGCAAGGGAGGAGATCAAATCCCTCACAGAGAATAATAAAGAGACCGAGCATCAGATTATCATCCAAAGGGAAGGTGGGAATGTTACATTGGAAGGAAATGCCTCTGTACCTGAAACATTTGCGGACATACTGAAAAAGAGCTCAGAAGCAATGGCCACAGTGAGGGAGGTAGCCATGCAAGCAGCTACCTCACAGGAAGCAGCAAGGTGCACCACTCAACTGCTGGAGAGAAAAAGACCAGTGGTAGTTGTAGGCATAAAAGAACAGGAAGGATCCAACAGGCAAGAATGGAATAGCAAGGATAGAGAGGCAGTACATGGGCTACTGAAGGGGTTACAGATGGAAGGGGCTGAACAAAACATTGAGAAGGTTTTCAGGTTGGGCTGGCACAACAAGGACAGAAACCGACTTGTAAAGGTGGTGTTTACAAACGAAACCACGAAGGAGGGTATTCTCGAAAGGAAGAGTCTTCTGCAGCATGTGGAGGGATGCAAAAAAAGTATTCCTGCAGAGGGACAGAACGAAGGAGGAAAGAGCCAGGGAAGCAGAGGCAAGGAGGAAGCGCAGGGAGAGAGGAGCAAACCAGGAAATCACAGCCCCCAACACAACAGTCCTAGAGACAAGAGGGGAACCCGCGACTAGCATCCCAGCAACACCAGAGGGGAGGGCAACACCACCACCCCCCACTGCATAGAAACCCTCCCTTCCCCTCACCCTACCTGCCCCCACCCAACCCTCCCTCCCCCCCCCACCCCATTCTGACCCTGTCACCCCTTCCCCATGCCCATCATGTCCCCCCTCCCACCTTTCCTTTCATCCCATACCCTCCCTATCCCTCCTCCCCACTCACCCCGTATCCTCCATGTCCCCCTTATCTCCTTAACCCACACCCAACCTGTCCCCCCTTCCCTTAAACCCCCACCCCCACCCTAAAATCCTCTGAGACCCTGCAAACCACCTCACAGATCTTCTCACCCATGGAACAGCTTCCCACACCAGCAGAATGCTCGCCAGGAAAGGGACAAGAAAATGAACAGAAGAAATTGAGCTTCAAGGCAATGTACACCAACATAGATGGGATTACAAATAAAACAAGTGAACTCGGAGAATGGGCACTAGGAGAAAACCCAGACATAATAGCACTCACAGAAACAAAACTAACGAAAACTATAACAAATGCAGTGTTTCCACAGGGCTACTATGTAGTGAGGAAAGAGAGAGAAGGGAGAAGAGGAGGTGGTGTAGCTTTGCTACTAAGAGAAGGTTGGAGTTTCGAAGAGATGGTAATTCAGAACTGTGAAGGTTTCAGTGACTATATATCAGGCACCATAGCAACTGGAGGACAGAAAATTATAGTAGTAGTCATATATAACCCCCCACCGAATGACAGAAGACCCAGACAGGAATATGATAGAAACAACTTGGCCACCATCAATATAATAGAGAGAGCAGCTTCTGTGGCTAGCAGGAACGGATCCAGACTTCTAATCATGGGAGACTTCAACCATGAGATGATAGATTGGGGGAACAGAGACCCACATGGAGGCCCAGACACATGGACAGCTAAGCTGCTGGATGTGGCAACAAGAAACTTTCTAAGTCAACACGTCAAGGGACCGACAAAAATGAGAGGAGGGGATGAACCAGCCTTGTTTGATCTGATATTTACCCTAAATGAGTCGGATATAAGGGAAGTTCAGTTGGAAGCCCCCTTGGGAATGAGTGCTCATAGTGTATTGAGCTTTGAGTACCTGGTTGAGCTAGGAATTATCACCCCCAAAAAAGAACTAAGAAACAAAGGGCTGACGTACCGAAAGGGAAACTATGAGGAGATGAATAAATTCCTATGGGATATACATTGGGGCACAGAACTCGGAACCAAGTCCATACAAGACATGATGGACTATGTCACTCAAAAATGTCAGGAGGCTGTAAGCAGGTTTGTCCCAGCCCAACAGGAAAAAACAGAGAAGCAAAGGAAGAATCTGTGGTTTAATAGGGAATGTATGAAAGCAAAGGAGCTGAACAAAAGGGCATGGAGGAACTTCCGTAATAAAAGAACACCAGAAAGTAGAGAGAGATACCAGAGAACCAGGAACGAATATGTTATTGTGAGAAGAGCAGCTGAGAAAAGGTATGAAAATGATATAGCTAATAAAGCCAAGACCGAGCCAAAGCTACTACACAGTCACATCAGGAGGAAGACAACAGTAAAGGAACAGGTGATGAAACTTAGGGTGGGCGAGGACAGGTACACAGAGAATGACAAAGAGGTGTGTGAAGAACTCAACAAAAGGTTCCAGGAGGTCTTTACAATAGAACAGGAAGAAGTCACGGTGCTAGGAGAGATGGCAGCAAACCAGGTGACCTTGGAAAGGTTCGAAATTACAAGAGATGAGGTTAAGAAGCACCTATTGGAGCTGGATGTGACAAAAACCTGTTGGACCAGACGGAATCTCACCATGGGTATTGAAAGAGTGTGCAGGAGCACTTTGCTTGCCACTCTCCATAGTGTATAGTAGGTCACTGGAAATGGGAGACCTACCAGAAATATGGAAGACTGCTAATGTAGTACCAATATACAAAAAGGGTGACAGACAAGAGGCACTGAACTACAGGCCAGTGTCCTTAACTTGTATACCATGCAAGGTGTGACGATAATCTCTTTCAAGAGAGATTGAGCCTGCTCTTTCCTACTTTAAGTTACGTCCGAAGACACAAGTATAAGATGCTACATTCAAGATACGTCACCGGTAGCACAAAACGTTTTGACCAGGAGGCAAAACGTATCCAAGATCCCCCCACTCCACACACCCTCCTCACACCGGCTCGTCATCAAACCAGCTAACTACCCTTCACCAGCTTGCCTGCCTGTGATTGGTGACTCGCCAGCCGCGCACCTGCACACAGCACCTCAGTGCCGTCTACACGAATCGACATCTGAGCCTGACCAGCTATTCACTTCAGAATATTCCTTGTGCTCTTAAGGGTACCTCTCTCTGGCATACTCGCTCATTAGCTCGTATACGAAGGGAGGTTTCAGCCATAGCCAATATTGTCAGCACCATTTTAACATTGTATTTTGTATTTCACATTGTCTTTACATTTTCTTCATTATTTAACTGTAATTTAACTTCCCGAGATTTGTCTTTATTTTCATTTATGTTTAAAGTAAATATATTAAAGTTTCATTGTTCATATTTTGTGTTTTACGTGTTCCTCCCTCTCACTTACCACAGACAACAGGCAAGCCGTCTATATTTTTGCTTAAAGTGTGACCAGGCTTTGACACCTGCCATTGGAGGACTGCCGAACATCAACACTCCAACACTTTCCCGTCACAAAGGTGATGGAGAAGATTGTGAGAAAAAACCTAGTAACACATCTGGAGAGAAGAGACTTCGTGACAACCCATCAACATGGGTTCAGGGAGGGTAAATCTTGCCTTACAGGCTTGATAGAATTCTACGATCAGGTGACAAAGATTAAGCAAGAAAGAGAAGGATGGGCGGACTGCATTTTTTTGGACTGTCGGAAAGCCTTTGACACAGTACCCCATAAAAGGTTGATGCATAAGCTGGAGAAACAGGCAGGAGTAACTGGTAGGGTGCTCCAGTGGATAAGAGAGTACCTAAGCAATAGGAAGCAGAGAGTTACAGTGAGAGGTGAGACCTCAGAATGGCGTGAAGTCACCAGTGGAGTCCCACAGGGCTCTGTGCTTGGACCTATCCTGTTTCTGATATACGTAAATGATCTCCCAGAGGGTATAGACTCATTCCTCTCAATGTTTGCTGACGACGCCAAAATTATGAGAAGGATTAAGACAGAGGAGGACAGCTTGAGGCTTCAAGAAGACCTGGACAAGCTGCAGGAATGGTCGAACAAATGGCTGTTAGAGTATAACCCAAGCAAATGTAATGTAATGAAGATAGGGGGTAGGAAGCAGGAGACCAGATACAAGGTATCATTTGGGGGATGAGATACTTCAAGAGTCAGAGAGAGAGAGAGAAAGACCTGGGGGTTGATATCATGCCAGACCTGTCCCCTGAAGCTCATATCAAGAGGATAACAGCAGCAGCATATGCCAGGTTGGCTAACATAAGAACGGCCTTTAGAAACTTGTGTAAGGAATCTTTCAGAACATTATATACCACATATGTCAGACCAATCCTGGAGTATGTGGCTCCAGCATGGAGTCCATATCTAGTCAAGGATAAGACTAAACTGGAAAAGGTTCAAAGGTTTGCCACCAGACTAGTACCCGAGCTGAGAGGTATGAGCTACGAGGAGAGACTACGGGAATTAAACCTCACTTCGCTGGAAGAAAGAAGAGTTAGGGGGGACATGATCACCACATTCAAGATTCTGAAGGGGATTGATAGGGTAGATAAAGACAGTCTATTTAACACAAGGGGAACACGCACAAGGGGACACAGGTGGAAACTGAGTGCCCAAATGAGCCACAGAGATATTAGAAAGAACTTTTTTAGTGTCAGAGTGGTTGACAAATGGAATGCATTAGGAAGTGATGTGGTGGAGGCTGACTCCATACACAGTTTCAAGTGTAGATATGACAGAGCCCAATAGGCTCAGGAATCTGTACACCTGTTGATTGACGGTTGAGAGGCGGGACCAAAGAGCCAGAGCTCAACCCCCGCAAACACAACTAGGTAAGTACAACTAGGTGAGTACACACACACACACACACGCACACACACACACACACACACACACACACACACACACACAAATCCTCCTTTCTCCCACATGCCCTCCCGTCTCTCCGACCCCAACTATGCCTTCCCCTCTCCACCACTCCCCTAAACTCTCCCCCTCTTCCTCACCCACCTCAGCCTTCCCTTTCCCCCCACGCCCCCCAAGCCCACCAACTCTTTTCTGCCCCCCCCCCCCCACCCCCGCCAAGCCTCTCCTCCCCCCATGCCCCCCCCCAAGCCTCCCCGTTTCCCACACCCCCAACCCTCCCCCTCTCACCCCCCCAACCCTCTCCATCTCACCCCCCCTACCCTCCCCCACTCACCCCCCAAGCCCTTTCTCCTCCACCAGACATCCCGTACCAGATCCTCCCAGCTCCCGCTCACCCCAGATCCCACAGATCCCCTCCCAGAAGAGAAGCAGAAGAGAGTCAGTTTCAGGGTAATGTACTCAAACATAGATGGGATCACAAGCAAGGCAAGTGAACTAAGGGAAAGAGCACAAGAAGTGAACCCAGATGTAATCAGACTCACTTACCTGTTTACCTGGTTAATACCTGGTTGATGGGGTTCTGGGAGTTCTTCTACTCCCCAAGCCCGGCCCGAGGCCAGGCTTGACTTATGAGAGTTTGGTCCACTAGGCTGTTGCTTGGAGCGGCCCGCAGGCCCACATACCCACCACAGCCCGGTTGGTCCGGCACTCCTTGGAGGAATAAATCTAGTTTCCTCTTGAAGATGTCCATGCATGAAACAAAACTCTCAGGAATTATAACGAATTTTGTGTTTCCCCAGGAGTACACAGTAATAAGGAAAGAGAGGGAAGATAGGGGAGGAAGCTGAGTGGCCCTACTCATGAGAAAGGAAAGGAGTTTCAAGGAGATGGCTATCCAGGGCTGTGAGGGTTTCAGGGACTACATAGCAGGCATCATGACAATGGGAGGACCAAGAATAGTAGTAGTGATATATAACTCCTCCACCAAATGACAGAAGACACAGTCAAGAGTATGACAACAACAACATGGCAGTTAAGAGGGCAGCCTCTGCTGCCTGTAGAAATAGATCCCACCTGCTCATCATGGGGGACTTCAATCATGGAAGGGTTGACTGGGATAACAAGGAACCGCATGGAGGCAAGGGTCTGTGGAGAGCCAAACTATTGGAGGTGGTGACTAGAAACTTTTTAACCCAGCATGTCAGAGAACCCACAAGGATGATAAGGAAATGACGAACCAACGAGACTCGACCTAGTCTTCACTCTGAACGACTCATTCATAAGAGAAATCGGTTTTGAGGCCCCAGTAGAAATGAGCAACCACAGTATACTGGCGTTTGAGTACCTGATTGAAGAAGGGTTATTGAACTCGAAGAGGGGTACTGAAAACAAAAGGCTGGCATTCCAAAAGGGAAACTATGAGAAGAGAAGAAAATTCCTAACAGATATAACATGGGAAACAGAACTCAGGGGAAAGACGGCCCAAGACATGATGAACTACATTACGCAGAAGTGCATGGAAGCAACAAACAAGTTTGTCCCAATCCAAAAGGAAAACAGTGAAATGAAGATGAGAAACCCATGGTTTAATCAGAGATGTAGGCTAGCTAAGCAGCAAAGTAAAAGGGCATGGAGAAACTATAGGAATAACAGGACACTTGAGAGCAGAGAAAGATACCAGAATGCCAGGAATGAATATGTCAAGAAGAGAAGAGAGGCAGAAAGACAATACGAAAATGACATCGCAAGCAAGGCAAAGACTCAGCCTAATTTGCTGCACAGCCACATCAGGAGAAAAACAACAGTAAAGGAACAGGCTCTGAAATTAAGAACAGGGGCAGAAGGGTTTACTACAAATGACAAGGAAGTGTGTGACGAACTGAATAAGAAATTCCAGGAGGTCTTCACCTTAGAGCAAGGAGAAATTCCAGAGATAAGAGAAGGAATAGTTAACCAGGAACCACTGGAAGAGTTTAAGATTACCAGCAGGGAAGTAAAGAAGTGTTTACTAGAGTTAAATGTGACAAAGGCTATAGGCCCAGATGGAATCTCCCCTTGGATACTAAAGGAAGGAGCAGAAGAACTGTGTCTGCCACTCTCCATAGTGTATAACAAATCACTGGCAACAGGGGAACTGCCAGAAATTTGGAAAGCAGCTAATGTAGTCCCGATATACAAGAAAGGGGATAGACAAGAGGCACTGAGCTACAGGCCAGTGTCCCTAACCTGCATACCATGCAAGTTGATGGTGAAGATTGTGCGAAGAAAGCTAGTGGAACATCTGGAGCGAAAGAATTTTGTAACACAGCATCAACATGGGTTCAGGGATGGCAAGTCCTGCCTCACAGGGTTACTTGAATTCTATGACCAGGCAACAAAAATCAGGCAAGAAAGAGAAGGGTGGACAGACTGGATATTTTTGGATTGCCAGAAAGCCTTTGATACAGTATCACACAAGACTCTAGTGAAAAAGCTGGAGAGAAGGGGAAGGTTCTCCATTGGATAAAGGAGTACCTAAGCAACAGGAGACAACGAGTCAGTGTGAGGGGTGAGGTCTCAGATTGGCGAGACGTTACAAGTGGAGTCCCGCAGGGGTCAGTCCTTGGACCTATACTGTTTCTGGTATATATAAATGATCTCACAGAGGGTATAGACTCGTTTCTCTCAATGTTTGCTGATGATGCAAAAATTATGTGGAGGTTTGAAACCTCCTTGAGGTTTGGTTTTATAAGGAGGTCTTTGTCCACCCTGTCATTTCCCCTGAGAATTTTGTAGGTGGTTATCATGTCTCCCTTTACTCTTCTATTTTCCAGGGACGTGAGGTTCAGCTCCTTTAGCCTTTCCTCGTAGCTCATACCTGCTAGTTCCAGGACGAGCCTGGTGGCATACCGCTGAATCTTCTCTAACTTTGTCTTGTGTTTAACAAGGTATGGACTTTAGGCTGGAGCTGCATATTCCAGGATTGGTCTGACATAAGTGGTATACAGGGTCCTGAACGATTCCTTACACAAGTTTCTAAAGGCAGTTTTTATGTTGGCCAGTCAAGCATATGCCGCTGATGATATTCTTTTGATGTGGGCCTCTGGGGACAGGTTCAGTGTGATATCAACCCCCCGGATCTTTCTCTCTATTTGACTCTAGCAGGATTTCACCTCCCAGATGGTACCTTGTGTTCAGCCTCCTGCTCCTTTCCCCTAATTTCATTACCTTACACTTTCCTGAGTTGAACTTTAGAAGTCATTTTCTAGACCATTCCTCCAGTTTGTCCAGGTCATCCTGTAGTCTCTGTCTATCTTCATCCGTCTTGATTCTTCTCTTAATTTTTGCATCATCAGCAGACATTGAGAGGAACGAGTCTATACCCTCCGGAAGATCGTTTACATATATTAGAAACAGGATGGGTCCAAGTACTGAGTCCTGTGGGACTCCGCTGGTGACATCTCGCTACTCTGATGTCTCCCCCTCACCGTTACTCTCTGTTTCCTGTTGCTTAAGTACTTCCCTTATCCACTGGAGCACCTTCCCTTTTTCTCCTGCCTGTTGCTCCAACATTTTTAACAGCCTTTTATGGGGCTGTTCTGTGTCAAAGGCTTTCTGGCAGTCCAGGAAAATGCAGTCGGCCCACCCTTCTCTTTCCTGCCTAATTTTTGTTGCCTGGTCATAGAATTCTATTAAACCTGTGAGGCACGATTTACCATCTCTGAACCCATGTTGGTGGTGCGTTACAAAGTTATTTCCCTCTAGTTGTTCTACGAGCCTTTTCCTCACGATCTTCTCCATCACCTTGCATAGCATATAAGTTAGGGAAACTGGCCTGTAGCCAGGTCTATATTGGGACTAAGTTAGCTGTCTTCTGGTAGGTTTCCTGTTTCCAGTGACCTGTTATACACCATAGAGAGTGGCACACTTAGTGCTTCTGCACCTTTTTTTAGTATCCATGGTGAGATTCTGTCAGGCCCAACAGCCTTTGTCACATCCAGCTCACGCAGACACCTTTTGACTTCAACACTGGTGAGGTCAAATTCCTCCAAAGTGTGCATGTGTGTGTGTGTGGGGGGGGGGGGGGAATTTGTTACTAGTTAGCTACAGTTGATTAATTGACAGTTGAGAGGTGGGCCGAAAGAGCAGAGACCCCCCCGCAAGAACAACTAGGTAAATACATCTAGGTGAATGCACATACACACACACACACACACACACACTCACACACACACACACACACACACACACACACACACACACACACACACACACAGTCTTGATTCAGCCTTGATAGGGAGCAGACATATCGGGGAACGGTCCGCATATACCGAGGGAACAATAGGGTCAAGGGAGCAGGTGTACTGCGCAGTGGGGATCGGGTCAGTGTAAATCAAACAGTGGCATTGTATTGCAACACATTGATCACATCTCGTGGTGAATTATCGCAGTGAATTTAGAGAAGATAGCTAGTAAAGATCGACTTCATGAGGCAGCGTCAGTAATACCAGCGGGACCCACGTGGAGACCTGAAGACCACATAGGATTACCGATGACCAGCCGTGTATTCACCTAGAATGCTTGCGGCGGGCTGGCTGGTAAGTGTCTCTCTGTAAGTCTTCAACAGTGTGGAGGTTTATATAATATCATATCATAAAAACTAAGGCATTCTATTCAATAATGCAACCGTCAGTATTGTCAGGTAACAATATTACAGTCAGGTAACAAGGACAGAACTGTGAGCTCACTGGGAACCCAGATAAGCCGCTAATCCCCCGCTGTAATCTGAAGACAACACTTCACCCCCCCCCCCACCCACCAGTGTGGGTTCACTGGACATCCATCAGCAACCACACGCATGCAAGTACACACACACACACATACTCCTGAGGCCTTACCCCCCCCCCTCTTTCTCACATCCTCTGTAGCATACCAGGTATTCCCCCCCCCCTACCCCCAAAACCCTCCCACACAGTGGGACCCCCTCCATCTCTAGCACCCTCTCCCACCACCTGACCACCTGACCTGAAGTGACCATCTCCGCCCTTCCCACCCCCCAGATTCCCACATCCCCCCCTTCAAACACACACACACACACACACATGAAAGGGGGCCTCGTAGCCTGGTGGATAGCGCGCAGGACTCGTAATTCTGTGGCGCGGGTTCGATTCCCGCACAAGGCAGAAACAAATGGGCAAAGTTTCTTTCACCCTAAGTGCCCCTGTTACCTAGCAGTAAGTAGGTACCTGGGAGTTAGTCAGCTGTCACGGGCTGCTTCCTGGGGTGTGTGTGTGTGTGTGGTGTGGAAAAAAAAAATAGTAGTTAGTAAACAGTTGATTGACAGTTGAGAGGCGGGCCGAAAGAGCAGAGCTCAACCCCCGCAAACACAACTAGGTGAGTACACACACACACACACACACATTGTGTGTTGATTGTTGTGTTGATTGACGGTTGAGAGGCGGGACCAAAGAGCCAGAGCTCAACCCCCGCAAACACAACTAGGTGAGTACACACACACACACACACACACACACACACACACACACACACACACACACACACACACACACACACACACACACACGCACACACAGGTGTACTGAGGTAAAATATTACCAAATTCTTGTTCAATATATCAGATACATTTAAAATATCAAAGTGGCTCAATTTGGGTAGCGGTTGACATTTTACGGGACCTCCGTAACACACGCACGCACACACACACGCACGCACATGTACGTTTACAAGCACACACGCAAAAACAAACACAAGGACACATGCACACGCACGCACTCACACATACGTCCAGTCAGGCTAGAAGGGATTAACACCTTTCGTGGAAAAGGGATGAAATCCTCACTCATAATCCACCCCCTCTCTTACCCCCCTCTCTAACCTGCCATAATCTGCAGACAACACCACACCTCCTCTTAACCCCCATCCCACGCGCACACACATTCTCTCTCTCTCTCTCTCTCTCTCTCTCTCTCTCTCTCTCTGTCTCTCTCTCTGTCTCTCTCTCTCTCTCTCTCTCTCTCTCTCTCTCTCTCTCTCTCTCTCTCTCTTCTCTCTCTCTCTCTCTCTCTCTCTCTTGCTCTCTCTCTCTTGTTCTCTCTCTCTTGCTCTCTCTCTCTCTTGCTCTCTCTCTCTCTTGCTCTCTCTCTCTCTCTCTTGCTCTCTCTCTCTCTTGCTCTCTCTCTTGACAAGGGGCAAAATGGCAGGTGGACGCAACAGGGACACAGGGAACAGCCAGAGTGACCAAACGAAGGAAATGTTAACCCAAGTTCTGGAGGAATTCAGGAGGGAGATGCATGAAATGAGGATACAATTAACAGCTTGCAAAGTGAGCTGACATCAGCAAGGGAGGAGATCAAATCCCTCACAGAGAAAAATAAAGAGACCGAGCATCAGATTATCCTCCAAAGGGAAGGTGGGAATGTTACATTGGAAGGAAATGCCTCTGTACCTGAAACATTTGCGGAACGACTAAAAAAGAGCTCAGAAGCAATGGCAACAGTGAGGGAGGTAGCCATGCAAGCTGCTACCTCATAGGAAGCAGTAAGGTGCACCACTCAGCTGCTGGAGAGAAAAAGACCAGTGGTAGTTGTAGGCATAAAAGAACAGGAAGGATCCAACAGGCAAGAATGGAATAGCAAGGATAGAGAGGCAGTACATGGGCTACTGAAGGAGTTACAGATGGAAGGGGCTGAACAAAACATTGAGAAGGTTTTCAGGTTGGGATGGCACAACAAGGACAGAAACCGACTTGTAAAGGTGGTGTTTACAAACGAAACCACGAAGGAGGATATTCTCGAAAGGAAGAGTCGTCTGCAGCATGTGGAAGGATACAAAAAAGTATTCCTGCAGAGGGACAGGACGAAGGAGGAGAGAGCCAGGGAAGCAGAGGCAAGGAGGAAGCGCAGGGAGAGAGGAGCAAACCAGGAAATCACAGCCCCCAACACAACAGTCCCAGAGACAAGAGGGGAACCCACGACTAGCATCCCAGCAACACCAGAGGGGAGGGCAACACCACCACCCCCCTCTGCATAGAAACCCTCCCATCCCCTCACCCTACCTGCCCCCACCCAACCCTCCCTCCCCCCCCACCCCATTCTACCCTGTCACCCCTTCCCCATTCCCGTCATGTCCCCCCTCCCACCTTTTCCCCCTCCCGCCTTTCCCCCCCCTCCCCCTTCATCCCATACCCTCCCTATCTCCTCCTCCCCCTCACCCCGTATCCTCCATGTCCCCCTTATCTCCTTAACCCACACCCTACCTGTCCCCCCTTCCCTTAAACCCCCACCCCCCCACCCCAAAAACCTCTGAGACCCTGCAAACCACCTCACAGATCTTCTCACCCACGGAACAGCTTCTCACACCAGCAGAATGCTCGCCAAGAAAGGGACAAGAAAATGAACAGAAGAAAGTGAGCTTCAAGGCAATGTACACTAACATAGATGGGATTACAAATAAAACAAGTGAACTCGGAGAATGGGCACTAGGTGAAAACCCAGACATAATAGCACTCACAGAAACAAAGCTAACGAAAACTATAACAAACGCAGTGTTTCCACAGGGCTACTATGTAGTGAGGAAAGAGAGAGAAGGGAGAAGAGGATGTGGTGTAGCTTTGCTACTAAGAGAAGGTTGGAGTTTCGAAGAGATGGTAATTCAGAACTGTGAAGGTTTCAGTGACTACATATCAGGCACCATAGCAACTGGAGGACAGAAAATTATAGTAGTAATCATATATAACCCCCCACCGAATGACAGAAGACCCAGACAGGAATATGATAGAAACAACTTGGCCACCATCAATATAACAGAGAGAGCAGCTTCTGTGGCTAGCAGGAACGGATCCAGACTACTAATAATGGGAAACTTCAACCATGGGAAGATAGATTGGGGGAACAGAGACCCACATGGAGGCTCAGATACATGGAGAGCTAAGCTGCTGGATGTGGCAACAAGAAACTTTCTAAGTCAACACGTCAAGGGACCGACAAGAACGAGAGGAGGGGATGAACCAGCCTTGCTTGATCTGATATTTACCTTAAATGAGTCAGATATAAGGGAAGTTAAGTTGGAAGTCCCCTTAGGAATGAGTGATCATAGTGTATTGAGGTTTGAGTACCTGGTTGAGCTAGGAATTATCACCCCCAAAAAAGAACTGGGAAACAAAGGGCTGGCGTACCAAAAGGGAAACTATGAGGAGATGAATAAATTCCTATGGGATATACATTGGGACACAGAACTCATAACCAAGTCCGTACAAGACATGATGGACTATGTCACCCAAAAATGTCATTAGGCTGTAAGCAGGTTTGTCCCAGCCCGACAGGAAAAAACAGAGAATCAAAGGAAGAATCCGTGGTTTAATAGGGAATGTATGAAAGCAAAGGAGCTGAACAAAAGGGCATGGAGGAACTTCCGTAATAAAAGAACACCAGAAAGTAGAGAGAGATACCAGAGAACCAGGAACGAGTATGTTAGTGTGAGAAGAGCAGCTGAGAAAAGGTATGAAAATGATATAGCTAATAAAGCCAAGATCGAACCAAAGCTACTACACAGTCACATCAGGAGGAAGGCAACAGTGAAGGAACAGGTGATGAAACTTAGGGTGGGCGAGAACAGGTACACAGAGAATGACAAAGAGGTGTGTGAAGAACTCAAACAAAGGTTCCAGGAGGTCTTTACAATAGAACAGGGAGATGTCACGGCGCTTGACGAGGTGGCAGCAAACCAGGTGACCTTGGAAAGGTTCGAAATTACAAGAGATGAGGTCAAGAACCACCTATTGGAGCTGGATGTGAGAAAAGCTGTTGGACCGGACGGAATCTCACCATGGGTATTGAAAGAGTGTGCAGGAGCACCTTGCTTGCCACTCTCCATAGTGTATAGTAGGTCACTGGAAACGGGAGACCTACCAGAAATATGGAAGACTGCTAATGTAGTACCAATATACAAAAAGGGTGACAGACAAGAGGCACTGAACTACAGGCCAGTGTCCTTAACTTGTATACCATGCAAGGTGATGGAGAAGATTGTGAGAAAAAACCTAGTAACACATCTGGAGAGAAGAGACTTCGTGACAACCCATCAACATGGGTTCAGGGAGGGTAAATCTTGCCTTACAGGCTTGATAGAATTCTATGATCAGGTGACAAAGATTAAGCAAGAAAGGGAAGGATGGGCGGACTGCATTTTTTTGGACTGTCGGAAAACCTTTGACACAGTACCCCATAAAAGGTTGATGCATAAGCTGGAGAAACAGGCAGGAGTAACTGGTAGGGCGCTCCAGTGGATAAGAGAGTACCTAAGCAATAGGAAGCAGAGAGTTACAGTGAGGGGTGAGACCTCAGAATGGCGTGAAGTCACCAGTGGAGTCCCACAGGGCTCTGTGCTTGGACCTCTCCTGTTTCTGATATACGTAAATGATCTCCCAGAGGGTATAGACTCATTCCTCTCAATGTTTGCTGACGACGCCAAAATTATGAGAAGGATTAAGACAGAGGAGGACAGCTTGAGGCTTCAAGAAGACCTGGACAAGCTGCAGGAATGGTCGAACAAATGGCTGTTAGAGTTTAACCCAAGCAAATGTAATGTAATGAAGATAGGGGTAGGAAGCAATAGACCAGATACAAGGTATCATTTGGGGGATGAAATACTTCAAGAGTCAGAAAGAGAGAAAGACCTGGGGGTTGATATCACGCCAGACCTGTTCCCTGAAGCTCATATCAAGAGGATAACATCAGCAGCATATGCCAGGTTGGCTAACATAAGAACGGCCTTTAGAAACTTGTGTAAGGAATCCTTCAGAACATTATATACCACATATGTCAGACCAATCCTGGAGTATGCGGCTCCAGCATGGAGTACATATCTAATCAAAGATAAGACTAAACTGGAAAAGGTACAAAGGTTTGCCACCAGACTAGTACCCGAGCTGAGAGGTATGAGCTACGAGGAGAGACTACGGGAATTAAACCTCACTTCATTGGAAGACAGAAGAGTTAGGGGTGACGTAATCACCACATTCAAGATTCTGAAGGGAATCGTCAGGGTTGATAAAGACAGGCTATTTAACACAAGGTGCACACGCACTAGGGGACACAGGTGGAAACTGAGTGCCCAAATGAGCCACAGAGATATTAGAAAGAACTTTTTTAGTGTCAGAGTGGTTGACAAAAAGAATGCATTAGGAAGTAATGTGGTGGAGGCTGACTCCATACACAGTTTCAAGTGTAGATATGATAGAGCCCAATAGACTCAGGAACCTGTACACCTGTTGATTGACGGTTGAGAGGCGGGACCAAAGAGCCAGAGCTCAACCCCCGCAAACACAACTAGGTGAGTACAACTAGGTGAGCACACACACACACACACACACACACATAATAGAAAGAGCAGCTTCTGTTGCTAGCAGGAATGGATCTGGACTACTAATAATGGGAGACTTCAACCATGGGAAGATAGATTGGAAGAAAAGAGACCCGCATGGAGGACCAGAAACATGGAGAGCTAAGCTGCTGGACGTGGCAACAAGAAACTTTCTAAGCCAGCACACCAAAGAACCAACAAGAATGAGAGGAGAAGATGAACCAGCAATGCATGATTTGATATTTACCATAAATGAATGGGATATAAGGGAAGTTAAGATGGAATCGCCCTTGGGAATGAGTGACCACAGTGTATTGAACTTTGAGTACCTGGTAGAGCTAGGACTTATCTCCCCCCAAAAAGAACTAGGAATCAAAAGGCTGGCATACCGAAAGGGGAATTATGAACAGATGAGAAGTTTCCTAAGTGAAATACCTTGGGACACAGACCTCAGAGACAAGTCTGTACAGGGTATGATGGACTATGTTACCCAAAAGTGTCAGGAGGCAGTAAACAGGTTCATCCCGGCCCAAAGGGAAAAATCCGAGAAGCAACAGAAGAATCCATGGTATAATAGGGCATGTATGGAAGCGAAGAAATTGAACAAAAAGGCGTGGAGGAACTTCCGGAATAACAGAACACCAGAAAGCAGAGAGAGATACCAGAGAACCAGGAATGAGTACGTCAGGGTGAGAAGAGAAGCAGAGAAAAATTTTGAAAATGATATAGCAAACAAAGCCAAGACCGAACCAAAGCTACTCCACAGTCACATCAGAAGGAAAACAACAGTGAAAGAACAGGTATTGAAACTTAGAACAGGCGAGGACAGGTATACAGAGAATGACAGAGAGGTGTGTGAGGAACTCAACAAGAGGTTCCAGGAGGTCTTCACAATAGAACAAGGTGAGGTCACTGTGCTAGGAGAAAGGGAGGTAAACCAGGCGGCCTTGGAGGAGTTCGAAATTACGAGAGAGGAGGTCAAGAGACACCTGCTGGATCTGGATGTTAGAAAGGCTGTTGGTCCAGATGGGATCTCACCATGGGTACTGAAAGAGTGTGCAGAGGCACTTTGCCTGCCACTCTCCATAGTGTATAGTAAGTCACTAGAGACGGGAGACCTACCAGAAATATGGAAGACGGCGAATGTGGTCCCAATATACAAAAAGGGCGACAAACAAGAGGCACTGAACTACAGGCCAGTGTCCTTGACTTGTATACCATGCAAGGTGATGGAGAAGATCGTGAGAAAAAACCTGGTAACACATCTGGAGAGAAGGGACTTCGTGACAAATCGCCAACATGGATTCAGGGAGGGTAAATCTTGCCTTACAGGCTTGATAGAATTCTACGATCAGGTGACACAGATTAAGCAAGAAAGAGAGGGCTGGGCGGACTGCATTTTCTTGGATTGTCGGAAAGCCTTTGACACAGTACCGCATAAGAGGCTGGTACATAAGCTGGAGAGACAGGCAGGTGTAGCTGGTAAGGTGCTCCAGTGGATAAGGGAGTATCTAAGCAATAGGAAGCAGAGAGTTACGGTGAGGGGTGAGACCTCCGATTGGCGTGAAGTCACCAGTGGAGTCCCACAGGGCTCTGTACTCGGTCCTATCTTGTTTCTGATATATGTAAATGGTCTCCCAGAGGGTATCGATTCATTTCTCTCAATGTTTGCGGACGATGCTAAACTTATGAGAAGGATTAAAACAGAAGAGGACTGTTTGAGGCTTCAAGAAGACCAAGACAAGCTGAAGGAATGGTCGAACAAATGGTTGTTAGAGTTTAACCCAACCAAATGTAATGTAATGAAGATAGGTGTAGGGAGTAGGAGGCCAGATACAAGGTATCATTTGGGAGAGGAAATTCTTCAGGAGTCAGAGAAGGAAAAAGACTTGGGGGTTGATATCACGCCAGACCTGTCTCCTGCAGCACATATCAAGCGGATAACATCAGCGGCATATGCCAGGCTGGCCAACATACGAACGGCATTCAGAAACTTGTGTAAAGAATCATTCAGAACTTTGTATACCACATATGTCAGGCCAATCCTGGAGTATGCAGCCCCAGCATGGAGACCATATCTAGTCAAGGATAAGACTAAACTGGAAAAGGTTCAAAGGTTTGCCACCAGACTAGTACCCGAGCTGAGAGGTATGAGCTACGAGGAAAGACTACGGGAATTAAACCTCACTTCGCTGGAAGACAGAAGAGTTAGGGGGGACATGATCACCACATTCAAGATTCTGAAGGGGATTGATTGGGTAGATAAAGACAGTCTATTTAACACAAGGGGAACACGCACAAGGGGACACAGGTGGAAACTGAGTGCCCACATGAGCCACAGAGATATTAGAAAGAACTTTTTTAGTGTCAGAGTGGTTGACAAATGGAATGCATTAGGAAGTGATGTGGTGGAGGCTGACTCCATACACAGTTTCAAGTGTAGATATGACAGAGCCCGATTGGCTCATGAATCTGTACATCTGTTGATTGACGGTTGAGAGGCGGGACCAAAGAGCCAGAGCTCAACCCCCGCAAACACAATTAGGTGAGTACACACACACACACACACACACACACACACACACACACACACATACACACACACACACACACACACATACACACACACACACGCACACACACACAAGTGTGTGTGTGTGGTCAGGCCAATCCTGGAGTATGCAGCCCCAGCATGGAGTCCATATCTAGTCAAGAATAAGACTAAACTGGAAAAGGTTCAAAGGTTTGCCACCAGACTAGTACCCGAGCTGAGAGGTATGAGCTACGAGGAGAGACTACGGGAATTAAACCTCACTTCGCTGGAAGACAGAAGAGTTAGGGGGGACATGATCACCACATTCAAGATTCTGAAGGGAATTGATAGGGTAGATAAAGACAGTCTATTTAACACAAGGGGCACACGCACTAGGGGACACAGGTGGAAACTGAGTGCCCAAATGAGCCACAGAGATATTAGAAAGAACTTTTTTAGTGTCAGAGTGGTTGACAAATGGAATGCATTAGGGAGTAATGTGGTGGAGGCTGACTCCATACACAGTTTCAAGTGTAGATATGATAGAGCCCAATAGGCTCAGGAACCTGTACACCTGTTGATTGACGGTTGAGAGGCGGGACCAAAGAGCCAGAGCTCAACCCCCGCAAACACAACTAGGTGAGTACAACTAGGTGAGTACAAGTCCTCCTTTCTCCCACATGCCCTCCCGTCTCTCCCACCCCCAAGCCCTCTGTTCTCCCCCACCCCCTAAGCCCCCCATTCTCCCCCACCCCACCTATGCCTTCCCCTCCCCACCACTCCCCTAAACTCTCCCCCTCTTCCTCACCCACCTCAGCCTTCCCTTTTCCCCCACGCCCCCAAGCCCACCAACTCTTTTCTGCCCCTCCCCCACCAAGCCTCTCCTCCCCCCATGCCCCCCAAGCCTCCCCGTCTCCCACACCCCCAACCCTCCCCCTCTCACCCCCCCCCCTCTCACCCCCCCCTCTCACCCCCCCTACCCTCCCCCACTCACCCCCCAAGCCCTTCCTCCACCAGACTTCCCGTACCAGATCCTCCCAGCTCCCGCTCACTCCAGATCCCACAGGTCCCCTCTCAGAAGAGAAGCAGAAGAGAGTCAGTTTCAGGGTAATGTATTCGAACATAGATGGGATCACAAGCAAGGCAAGTGAACTAAGGGAAAGAGCACAAGAAGTGAACCCAGATGTAATCAGACTCACTGAAACAAAACTCTCAGGAATTATAACGAATGCCGTGTTTCCCCAGGAGTACACAGTGATAAGGAAAGAGAGGGAAGGTAGGGGAGGAAGCAGAGTGGCCCTACTCATGAGAAAGGAATGGAGTTTCAAGGAGATGGCTATCCTGGGCTGTGAGGGTTTCAGGGACTACATAGCAGGCATCATGACAATGGGAGGACCAAGAATAGTAGTAGCAGTAATATATAACCCTCCACCAAATGACAGAAGACGCAGTCAAGAGTATGACAACAACAGCACTGTAGTTAACACTATAATTGAGAGGGCAGCCTCTGCTGCCTGTAGAAATAGATCCCACGAGCTCATCATGAGGGACTTCAATCATGGAAGGATTGACTGGGATAACAAGGAACCGCATGGAGGCAAGGGTACGTGGAGAGCCAAACTATTGGAGGTGGTGACTAGAAACCTTTTAACCCAGCATGTCAGAGAACCCACAAGGATGAGAGGAAATGACGAACCAACGAGACTCGACCTGGTCTTCACTCTGAATGACTCCTACATAAGAGAAATCGGTTTTGAGGCCCCAGTAGAAATGAGCAACCACTGTATACTGGCGTTTGAGTACCTGATTGAAGAAGGGTTATTGAACTCGAGGAGGGATACTGAAAAAAAAGGCTGGCATTCCAAAAGAGAAACTATGAGAAGATAAGAAAATTCCTAACAGATATAGCATGGGAACTCAGGGGAAAGACGGTCCAAGACATGATGAACTACATCACGCAGAAGTGCATGGAAGCAGCAAACAAATTTGTCCCAGTCCAAAAGGAAAACAGTGAAATAAAGATGAGAAACCCATGGTTTAATCAGAGATGTAGGCTAGCTAAGCAGCAAAGTAAAAGGGCATGGAGAAACTATAGGAATAACAGGACACTTGAGAGCAGAGAAAGATACCAGAATGCCAGGAATGAATATGTCAGGATGAGAAGAGAGGCAGAAAGACAATACAAAAATGACATCGCAAGCAAGGCAATGACTCAGCCTAAATTGCTGCACAGCCACATCAGGAGAAAAGCAACAGTAAAAGAACAGGTTATGAAATTAAGGAAAGGGGCAGGAGAATTTACTACAAACGACAAGGAAGTGTGTGAGGAACTGAATAAGAAATTCCAGGAGGTCTTCACCTTAGAGCAAGGAGAAATTCCAGAGATAAGAGAAGGAATAGTTAACCAGGAACCACTGGAAGAGTTTGAGATTACCAGCGGGGAAGTAAGGAAGTGTTTACTAGAGTTAAATGTGACAAAGGCTATAGGCCCAGACGGAATCTCCCCTTGGATACTAAAGGAAGGAGCAGAAGAAATATGTCTGCCACTCTCCATAGTGTATAACAAAACACTGGCAACAGGGGAACTGCCAGAAATTTGTAAAGCAGCTAATGTAGTCCCGATATACAAGAAAGGGGATAGACAAGAGGCACTGAACTACAGGCCAGTGTCCCTAACCTGCATACCATGCAAGTTAATGGTGAAGATTGTGCGAAGAAAGCTAGTGGAACATCTGGAGCGAAAGAACTTTGTAACACAACATCAACATGGGTTCAGGGATGGCAGGTCCTGCCTCACAGGGTTACTTGAATTCTACGACCAGGCAACAAAAATCAGGCAAGAAAGAAAAGGGTGGACAGACTGGATATTTTTGGATTGCCAGAAAGCCTTTGATACAGTATCACACAAGAGACTAGTGAAAAAGCTGGAGATGCAGGCTGGAGAGAAGGGGAAGGTATTCCATTGGATAAAGGAGTACCTAAGCAACAGGAGACAACGAGTCTGTGTGAGGGGTGAGGTCTCAGAATGGCGAGACGTTACAAGTGGAGTCCCGCAGGGGTCAGTCCTTGGACCTATACTGTTTCTGGCATGATCTCACAGAGGGTATAGACTCGTTTCTCTCAATGTTTGCTGATGATGCAAAAATTATGAGGAGGTTTGAAACCTCATTGAAGTTTGGTTTTATAAGAAGGTCTTTGTCCACCCTGTCATTTCCCCTGAGAATTTTGTAGGTGGTTATCATGTCTCCCTTTACTCTTCTATTTTCCAGGGACGTGAGGTTCAGCTCCTTTAGCCTTTCATCGTAGCTCATACCTGTCAGTTCCGGGACGAGCCTGGTGGCATACCGCTGAATCTTCTCTAACTTTGTCTTGTGTTTAACTAGGTATGGACTTTAGGCTGGAGCTGCATATTCCAGGATTGGTCTGACATAAGTGGTATACAGGGTCCTGAACGATTCCTTACAAAAGTTTCTAAAGGCTGTTCTTATGTTGATCAGTCAAGCATATGCCGCTGATGATATTCTTTTGATGTGGGGACAGGTTCAGTGTGATATCAACCCCCCAGATCTTTCTCTCTATTTGACTCTAGCAGGATTTCACCTTCCAGATGGTACCTTGTGTTCAGCCTCCTGCTCCCTTCCCCTAATTTCATTACCTTACACTTTCCTGAGTTGAACTTTAGCAGTCATTTTCTAGACCATTCCTCCAGTTTGTCCAGGTCATCCTGTAGTCTCTGTCTACCTTCATCCGTCTTGATTCTTCTCTTAATTTTTGCATCATCAGCAAACATTGAGAGGAATGAGTCTATACCCTCCAGAAGATCGTTTACATATATTAGAAACAGGATGGGTCCAAGTACTGAACCCTGTGGGACTCCGCTGGTGACATCTCGCTACTCTGATGTCTCCCCCTCACCGTTACTCTCTGTTTCCTGTTGCTTAAGTACTCCCTTATCCACTGGAGCACCTTCCCTTTTTCTCCTGCCTGTTGCTCCAACTTTTTTAACAGCCTTTTACGGGGTTCTGTGTCAAAGGCTTTCTGGCAGTCCAGGAAAATGCAGTCGGCCCAACCTTCTCTTTCCTGCCTAATTTTTATTGCCTGGTCATAGAATTCTATTAAACCTGTGAGGCACGATTTACCATCTCTGAACCCATGTTGGTGGTGCGTTACAAAGTTATTTCCCTCTAGATGTTCTATGAGCCTTTTCCTCACGATCTTCTCCATCACCTTGCATAGTATATAAGTTAGGAAAACTGGCCTGTAGCCAGGTCTATATTGGGACTACGTTAGCTGTCTTCCAACTTTCTGGTAGGTTTCCTGTTTCCAGTGACCTGTTATACACCATAGAGAGTGGCACACTTAGTGCTTCTGCACCTATTTTTAGTATCCATGGTGAGATTCTGTCAGGCCCAACAGCCTTTGTCACATCCAGCTCAAGCAGACACCTTTTGACTTCACCACTGGTGAGGTCAAATTCCTCCAAAGTGTGCATGTGTGTGTGTGTGGGGGGGGGGAATTTGTTACTAGTTAGTTACATTTGATTAATTGACAGTTGAGAGGTGGGCCGAAAGAACAGAGACCCCCCCCCCCCCCGCAAGAACAACTAGGTAAATACATCTAGGTGAATGCACATACACACACACATACACACATACACACACACACACACACACACACACACACACACACACACACACACACACACACACACACACACACACACACACACACACACACACATACACACACACACACACACACACACACACACACACACACACACACACACACACACACACACACACACACACACACACACACACACACACACACACACACACACACAGTCTTGATTCAGCCTTGATAGGGAGCAGACATATCGGGGAACGGTCCGCATATACCGAGGGAACAATAGGGTCAAGGGAGCAGGTGTCCTGCGCAGTGGGGATCGGGTCAGTGTAAATCAAACAGTGGCATTGTATTGCAACACATTGATCACATCTCGTGGTGAATTATCGCAGTGAATTGAGAGAAGATAGCTAGTAAAGATCGACTTTATGAGGCAGCGTCAGTAATACCAGCGGGACCCACGTGGAGACCTGAAGACCACATAGGATTACCGATGACCAGCCGTGTATTCACCTAGAATGCTTGCGGCGGGCTGGCTGGTAAGTGTCTCTCTGTAAGTCTTCAACAGTGTGGAGGTTTATATAATATCATATCATAAAAACTAAGGCATTCTATTCAATAATGCAACCGTCAGTATTGTCAGGTAACAATATTACAGTCAGGTAACAAGGACAGAACTGTGAGCTCACTGGGAACCCAGATAAGCCGCTAATCCCCCCCGCTGTAATCTGAAGACAACACTTCACCCCCCCCCACCCACCAGTGGGGGCTCAATGGGCATCCATCAGCAACCACACGCATGCAAGTACACACACACACACATACTCCTGAGGCATTACCCCCCCCCTCTTTCTCACATCCTCTGTAGCATACCAGGTATTCCCCCCCCCCCCTACCCCCAAAACCCTCCCACACAGTGGGACCCCCTCCATCTCTAGCACCCTCTCCCACCACCTGACCACCTGACCTGAAGTGACCATCTCCGCCCTTCCCACCCCCCAGATTCCCACACTTCCCCTTCAAACACACACACACACACTCACACACACACACAGAGGGAAGAGAGGGAAGGTAGAGGAGGAGGCGGAGTGGCCCTACTCATGAGAAGGGAATGGAGTTTTAAGGAGATGGCCATCCCGGGCTGTGAGGAGTTCAGAGACTACATAGCAGGCACCATAACAATGGGAGGACCAAGAATAGTAGTAGCAGTAATATACAACCCTCCACCAAATGACAGGAGACCCAGTCAAGAGTATGAAAACAACAACAAGGCAGTTAACACTATAATTGAGAGGGCAGCCTCTGCTGCCTGTAGAAATAGATCCCACCTGCTCATCATGGGCGACTTCAATCACGGAAAGATTGACTGGGAGAACAAGGAACCGCATGGAGGCGAGGATACGTGGAGAGCCAAACTATTGGAGGTGGTGACAAGCAACTTTTTAACGCAGCATGTCGGAGAACCCACAAGGATGAGAGGCAATGACGAACCAGCGAGACTCGACCTAGTCTTCACTCTGAACGACTCCGACATAAGAGAAATCGGTTTTGAGGACCCAGTAAGAATGAGCGACCACAGTGTACTGGTGTTTGAGTACTTGATTGAAGAAGGGTTATTGAACTCGAGGAGGGATACCGAAACCAAAAGGTTAGCATACCGAAAGGGAAACTATGAGGGGATAAGAAAATTCCTAACAGATATAGCATGGGAAACAGAGCTCAGGGGAAAGACGGCCCAAGATATGATGGATTACATCACGCAGAAGTGCAAGGACGCAGCAAACAAGTTTGTCCCAGTCCAAAAGGAAAACAGAGAAATGAAGATGAGAAACCCATGGTTTAATCAAAGATGTAGGCTAGCTAAGCAGCAAAGTAAAAGGGCATGGAGAAACTATAGGAATAACAGGACACTGGAGAGCAGAGAAAGATACCAGAATGCCAGGAATGAATATGTCAGGATGAGAAGAGAGGCAGAAAGACAATACGAAAATGACATCGCAAGCAAGGCAAAGACTCAGCCTAAATTGTTGCATAGCCACATTAGGAGAAAAACAACAGTAAAGGAACAGGTTATGAGATTAAGGATAGGGGCGGAAGGATTCACTACAAATGACAAGGAAGTGTGTGAGGAATTGAATAAGAAATTCCAGGAGGTCTTCACCTTAGAACAAGGAGAAATTCCAGAGGTAAGTGAGGGAATAGCTAACCAGGAACCACTGGAAGAGTTTGAGGTGTTTACTAGAGTTGGACGTGACGAAGGCTATAGGCCCAGATGGAATCTCCCCTTGGGTTCTAAAGGAAGGAGCAAGAGAACTGAGCCTACCACTCTCCATAGTGTATAACAAATCACTGGCAACAGGGGAACTGCCAGATATTTGGAAAGCAGCTAACGTAGTCCCGATATACAAGAAAGGGGATAGACAGGAGGCACTGAACTACAGGCCAGTGTCCCTAACCTGCATACCATGCAAGCTGATGGAGAAGATTGTGCGAAAAAAACTAGTGGAGCATCTGGAGCGAAGGAACTTTGTAACACAGCATCAACATGGGTTCAGGGATGGCAGGTCCTGCCTCACAGGGTTACTTGAATTCTACGACCAGGCAACAAAAATAAGGCAAGAAAGAGAAGGGTGGGCAGACTGCATATTTTTGGATTGTCAGAAAGCCTTTGATACAGTGCCACACAAGAGGCTAGTGCGAAAGTTGGAGATGCAGGCTGGAGTGAGAGGGAAGGTACTCCGGTGGATAGAGGAATACCTAAGCAACAGGAGACAACGAGTCTGTGTGAGGGGTGAGGTCTCAGATTGGCGAGACGTCACAAGTGGAGTCCCGCAGGGGTCAGTCCTTGGACCTATACTGTTTCTGGTATATGTAAATGATCTCCCAGAGGGTATAGATTCGTTCCTCTCAATGTTTGCCGACGATGCAAAAATTATGAGGAGGATTGAAACAGAGGATGATAGTAGGAGGCTACAAGATGACCTGGATAGACTGAGTGAATGGTCCAACAAATGGCTGTTGAGGTTCAACCCGAGTAAATGCAAAGTAATGAAACTAGGCAGTGGAAACAGGAGGCCAGGCACAGGATACAGAATAGGAGATGAAGTACTTAATGAAACAGACAGAGAGAAAGATCTAGGAGTTGATATCACACCAAACCTGTCTCCTGAAGCCCACATAAAGAGAATAACGTCTGCGGCATATGCGAGGCTGGCTAACATCAGAACGGCGTTCAGGAACCTGTGTAAGGAATCATTCAGAATCTTGTACACCACATATGTAAGACCAATCCTGGAGTATGCGGCCCCAGCATGGAGCCCGTACCTTGTCAAGCACAAGACGAAGCTGGAAAAAGTCCAAAGGTATGCTACTAGACTAGTCCCAGAACTAAGAGGCATGAGTTATGAGGAAAGGCTGCGGGAAATGCACCTCACGACACTGGAAGACAGAAGAGTAAGGGGGGACATGATCACAACCTACAAAATCCTCAGGGGAATCGACCGGGTAAACAAGGATGAACTTTTCAACACTGGTGGGACGCGAACAAGGGGACACAGGTGGAAGCTGAGTACCCAAATGAGCCACAGAGACGTTAGAAAGAACTTTTTCAGTGTCAGAGTAGTTAGCAAATGGAATGCATTAGGAAGTGATGTGGTGGAGGCTGACTCCATTCACAGTTTCAAATGTAGATATGATAGAGCCCAATAGGCTCAGGAATCTGTACACCAGTTGATTGACGGTTGAGAGGCGGGACCAAAGAGCCAGAGCTCAACCCCCGCAAGCACAATTAGGTGAGCACACACACACACACACACACACACACACACAGAAAGATCTAGGAGTTGATATCACACCAAACCTGTCTCCTGAAGCCCACATAAAGAGAATAACGTCTGCGGCATATGCGAGGCTGGCTAACATCAGAACAGCGTTCAGGAACCTGTGTAAGGAATCATTCAGAATCTTGTACACCACATACGTAAGACCAATCCTGGAGTATGCGGCCCCAGCATGGAGCCCGTACCTTGTCAAGCACAAGACGAAGCTGCAAAAAGTCCCAAGGTATGCTACTAGACTAGTCTCAGAACTAAGAGGCATGAGATATGAGGAAAGGCTGCGGGAAATGCAACTTACGACACTGGAAGACAGAAGAGTAAGGAGGACATGATCACAACCTACAAAATCCTCAGGGGAATTGACTAGGTAAACAAGGATGAACTATTCAACACTGGTGGGATGCGAACAAGGGGACACAGGTGGAAGCTGAGTACCCAAATGAGCCACAGAGACATTAGAAAGAACTTTTTCAGTGTCAGAGTAGTTAGTAAATGGAATGCACTAGGAAGTGATGTGGTGGAGGCTGACTCCATACACAGTTTCAAATGTAGATATGACAGAGCCCAGTATGCTCAGGAATCTGTACATCAGTTGATTGACGGTTGAGAGGTGGGACCAAAGAGCCAAAGCTCAACCCCCGCAAGCACAAATAGGTGAGTACAAATAGGTGAGTACACACGCATAAAGGTGGTGTTTACAAACGAGACCACGAAGGAGGTTATTCTAGAAAGGAAAAGTCATCTGCAGCATGTGGAGGAATACAAAAAAGTATTCCTGCAGAAGGACAGGACGAAGGAGGGGAGAGCCAGGGCAGCAGAGGCAAGGAGGAAGCGCAGGGAGAGAGGAGTAAACAAGGAAATCGCAGCCCCCAACACAACAGTCCCAGAGACAAGAGGGGATCCCACGACTAGCATCCCAGCAACACCAGAGGGGAGGGCAACACCACCACCCTCTGCATAGAAACCCTCTCTTCCCCTCACCCTACCTGCCCCCACCCAAAAGCTCACCCACCCCTCCCTCCCCCCCACCCCATTCTAACCCTGCCACCCCTCCCCCATTCCTACCATGTCCCCCCTCCTGCCTTTTCCCCTCTGTCCCCCTTCCCCCTTCATCCCATACCCTCCCTATCCTTCCTCCCCCCTCACCCCCCATATCCTCCATGTCCCCCCTATCTCCTTACCCCACACCCTACCTGTCCCCCCTTCCCTTGGACCCCCACCCCCCACCTCAAAATCTTCTGAGACCCTGCAAACCATCTCACAGATCTTCTCACCCAGGAAACAGCTTCCCACACTAGTAGAATGCTCACCTAGAAGGGAACAAGAAAATGAACAGAAGAAAGTGAGCTTCAAGGCAATGTACACTAACATAGATGGGATTACAAATAAAACAAGTGAACTCAGAGAATGGGCACTAGAAGAAAACCCAGACATAATAGCACTCACAGAAACAAAGCTAACGAAAACCATAACAAATGCAGTGTTTCCACAGGACTACTATGTAGTGAGGAAAGAGAGAGAAGGGAGAAGAGGTGGTGGTGTAGCTATGCTGATAAGCTTTGAGCTTTAGAGCTTTTGAGCTGATAAGCATTGGTGAGCTTTGCTGATTACATCTTTTATATATCTACTATACACATGAATTACCTGTGACAGGAAAAAACGTGCTTTTTTGAAAAAACAGCACCATCTGTTGGACGTAAGGGCAACATACGCAGTAGTCTCCGAAAGTTCTTCACCAATTGCTTTGAAACTTTGACACAACGTTGCATTTGAATAGGTGCATTTTTTATATAACTACTATATAGATGCCACCCCTGTGACAGATAAAAACAAGTTTTTTTGAAAACCAGCATCATCTGTTGCACATAATGGCAACATGCACGCTGTACTAAATATATCATGAATGTTTCCGAATGTTTCAATGTTTCCGAATGCACTGATAAACTTTATTTTCATAGATTTTGATTTTTTTTTTTTGTGAATTATTTGTGTGACATCGTGTTGGAATTGAGCTGTGTTGTTTATCATTCCATTTATTTCGTAAGTATAAGTAAAGGTGCCACACCTGTGACAGGTAAAACTATGCTTTTCTTGAAAAACAGTGCAATCTGTTGTATGGAAGAGCAACACACATGCTATACAAGATATGTTACAATTCCATTTCAATGTTTCTGATTGCATTGATGAATTGAATTTTCATAGATTTTGATTTATTTTCATTTTTATTTAATTATTTTGTGTGAATTGCATTGGAATTGAGCTGTGTTGTTTACCAGACCGTTCATTTCATGAGAATAGTTGATTTTTATATTTTTTCATATTTTCATTTCATTTTTAACTGTTTTTCTTATATTTCAGTGATGAGAACATCGTATCACTTGATGTTCCCAGTTTTTTGATGGGAACATCAGACCATCTGGGAAGGTATGAGATGAGGGAGTGGGGAATGGTGGGGATGATGAGGGGACGGAAATGAGAGATGGTGGGGAAGACGAGTGAACAAGGGAGGGGAGGTAATGGTGGGGAAACGAGGAAATGGGGGAATGGAGAATAATGGGGAGGACAAAGGGACTGGGGATGGGGGCATGGTGGGGAGGACAATGGGACAGGGGAGTGGGGCATGGAGGGAAGGAAGAAGGGATGGTGAAGTGGGGAATGGTGTGGAGGATGAGGGGACGGTGGAGTGGGGAATTGTTGAGAGGCCTAGGAGACGGGTGATGGGTGAAGGGGGGGGGGTGAATGGTGAGGAGGACTAGGAGACAGGGGAAGGTTGCTGAGACACACCAACGCATGGCCGGGTACTGCTAGTATATTAATAATATTTAAAATAAACCAATTGGAAACAATTTATTGCAAATAAAAAAATCCCTCGGCCTATTAGGCAAATCGGGCCTTGCATAGTAGGCCGAGAAGTGCGTTTTGGCTACTAGGTACTACATATAGTCGTACCTAGTAGCCAGAATGCACTTTTCAGCCTACTATGCAAGGCCTGATTTGCCTAATAAGCCAAGTTTTCATTAAATAATTGTTTTTCGACTACCTAACCTACCTAACCTAACCTAACCTAACTTTTTCTGCTACCTAACCTAACCTAACCTATAAAGATAGGTTAGGTTAGGTTAGGTAGGGTTGGTTAGGTTCGGTCATATATCTACGTTAATTTTCACTCCAATAAAAAAAGAATTGACCTCATACATAATGAAATGGGTAGCTTTATCATTTCATAAGAAAAAAATTAGAGAAAATATATTAATTCAGGAAAACTTGGCTTATTAGGCAAATCGGGCCTTGCATAGTAGGCTGAGAAGTGCGTTCTGGCTACTAAGTACGACATATATATGTATATATATATATATATATATATATAATGCACAGACTACCCTATTCCAGTAGCTGAAGTTTATAACTTTTTAGACACTCAACCCACCAGGGGACTCGAACACTGGCCAACAAGGTGGCAGTTGCATGCTGTATCCACTACGCTATACTTCAAAGCATATATATATATATATATATATATATATATATATATATATATATATATATATATATATATATATATATATATATATATATATATATTTATATATATATATATATATATATATATATATATATATATATATATATATATATATATATATATATATATATAAGCCTATACTTGCATAAACCACAAGTGAAGATTAATAATCTTTGGACAACACCCACCAGTGGGACTCGAACCCAGAAAGCACAACTACCTTCCAGTAGCTGGCATAACTAGTATGCTTTAACCCACTACGCCATCAGACCTTACAAAAGAAGTAGATAGTTCGAGATATATATCTCAAACATCTCCACCTCCCGAAGGCACCAGATGAGTGAGGGGTCAGTCTGCATTTTTCGTCAAGCCACTGTCAATGTGAGAGAACTCGTGTCCAGCTTATAAGCCACGGACACGAGGCTTATAAGCTGGACACGAGTTCTCTCACATTGACAGTGGCTTGACGAAAAATGCAGACTGACCCCTCACTCATCTGGTGCCTTCGGGAGGTGGAGATGTTTGAGATATATATCTCGAACTATCTACTTCTTTTGTAAGGTCTGATGGCGTAGTGGGTTAAAGCATACTAGTTATGCCAGCTACTGGAAGGTAGTTGTGCTTTCTGGGTTCGAGTCCCACTGGTGGGTGTTGTCCAAAGATTATATATATATATATATATATATGTGTGTATATCACGAAAATAAACACGTGATTAAGAATGTGACAATGTCAGACCACGGAGGAAAAATGAAACAGGAAATTTCCTTAAGTACTTTCATATATTAAATACATCTTCAGAAGGTCCTTCTGAGGACCTTCTGAAGATGTATTTAATATACGAAAGTACTTAAGGAAATTTCCTGTTTCATTTTTCCTCCGTGGTCTGACATTGTCATATATATATATATATATATATATATATATATATATATATATATATATATATATATATATATATATATATATATATATATATATATATATATATATATATATATATATATATATATATATATATATATATATATATATATATATATATATATATATTATTATATATGACCGATAAAGTAAGATTAATAATTTTAACACGAATTTTCTCAATATTTCTTATGTTTCTTTTCACTGTCGATGGTAATTGAAAAATCAATTCTCCAAAATTCATTTTTATTTCTAGTCTGACGCGACGCTTGAACACGTTTCGTAATAACTTATTATATTTTCAAAGACTTTAGTTTACACATACACTACTATAACCTGCAAACACTAAACAGAGTTCTTCTATGCTATAATTTTAAACAGCTTTCATCTTATATACCTGCATTTGGGTGAGGTGATATGTTACAACAGTTTTGGATGAGGTGAACAAAACTTTCAACACAAGACAGAACACGAAACAATGGGTATATATTGGGTAAATTAAAGGGAAGAATGGAAGTAACTGCAAAGGGCCTATTGGCACATATATCTTGATGCTTCTATATTGGTGCGGAGTCTTGAAGTGGGTAGAATATAGTTGTGCATTAATTGGCTGTTGATTGCTGGTGTTGACTTCTTGATGTGTAGTGCCTCGCAGACGTCAAGCCGCCTGCTATCGCTGTATCTATCAATGATTTCTGTATTGTTTGCTAAGATTTCTCTAGTGATAGTCTGGTTGTGGGAAGAGATTATATGTTCCTTAATGGAGCCCTGTTGCTTATGCATCGTTAATCGCCTGGAAAGAGATGTTGTTGTCTTGCCTATATACTGAGTTCTTTGAGGCTTACAGTCCCCAAGTGGGCATTTGAAGGCATAGACGACGTTGGTCTCTTTTAAATCGTTCTTCTTTGTGTCTGGAGTGTTTCTCATGAGTAGATTGGCCGTTTTTTGGTTTTATTTTAAATCGTCAATTGTATCTTCTGATTTTTGTCTGTAGGGATAACGTTCCTATCAACAATATCTTTCAGGACCCTTTCCTCTGTTGTATGAGCTGTGGAAAAGAAGTTCCAGTAAAATAGTCTAATAGGGGGTATAGGTGTTGTGTTAGTTGTCTCTTCAGAGGTTGCATGGCGTTTCACCTTCCTTCTTATGATGTCTTCAACGGCCAATCTACTCATGAGAAACTCTCCAGACACAAAGCAGAACGGTTTAAAAGAGATCAACGTCGTCTATGGTCAGGTCACTCCACGCGGATCTCCACACTGTATATGCACCGGTGCTGCTACTAGCTCCACTTTGGTTTCTTCGCACTATCGCTAGCGATAAGACTAGGAATGTGATAAGCGATAAGATATGCAATGTGCACCCTGCTAGCTACACACTGCGAGAGGCCAAATACTATGACCAAAGTACTAAGGTGTACTACTCTGGGTTTACTATTCAAGGTGCCCTACTCTGGATGTACTACTCTGGGTGCACTATTCAAGGTGCACTACTCTGGGTGCACTACTCTGGGTGTACTACTCTGGGTGTACTACTCTGGGTGTACTATTCAAGGTGCACTACTCTGGGTGTACTACTCTGGGTGTACTACTCTGGGTGTACTACTCTGGGTGTACTACTCTGGGTGTACTACTCTGGGTGTACTACTCTGGGTGTACTACTCTGGGTGTACTACTCTGGGTGTACTACTCTGGGTGCACTACTCTGGGTGTACTACTCTGGGTGTACTACTCTGGGTGTACTACTCTGGGTGTACTACTCTGGGTGCACTACTCTGGGTGTACTACTCTGGGTGTACTACTCTGCGTGTACTATTCAAGGTGCACTACTCTGGGTGTACTACTCTGGGTGTACTACTCTGGGTGTACTACTCTGGGTGTACTACTCTGGGTGTACTACTCTGGGTGCACTACTCTGGGTGTACTACTCTGGGTGTACTACTCTGAGTGTACTACTCTGGGTGCACTACTCTGGGTGTACTACTCTGGGTGCACTACTCTGGGTGCACTACTCTGGGTGTACTACTCTGGGTGTACTACTCTGGGTGTACTACTCTGGGTGTACTACTCTGGGTGCACTATTCAAGGTGCACTACTCTGGGTGTACTACTCTGGGTGTACTACTCTGGGTGCACTACTCTGGGTGTACCACTCTGGGTGTACTACTCTGGGTGTACTACTCTGGGTGCACTACTCTGGGTGTACTACTCTGGGTGTACTATTCTGGGTGTACTACTCTGGGTTACTACTCTGGGTGTACTACTCTGGGTGTACTACTCTGGGTGTACTGCTCTGGGTGTACTACTCTGGGTGTACTACTCTGGGTGCACTACTCTGGGTGTACTACTCTGGGTGTACTACTCTGGGAGTACTGCTCTGGGTGTACTACTCTGGGTGTACTACTCTGGGTGTACTACTCTGGGTGCACTACTCTGGGTGCACTACTCTGGGTGTACTACTCTGGGTGTACTACTCTGGGTGTACTACTCTGGGTGTACTACTCTGGGTGCACTATTCAAGGTGCACTACTCTGGGTGTACTACTCTGGGTGCACTATTCAAGGTGCCCTACTCTGGGTGTACTACTCTGGGTGCACTACTCTGGGTGTACTACTCTGGGTGTACTACTCTGGGTGCACTATTCAAGGTGCACTACTCTGGGTGTACTACTCTGGGTGCACTATTCAAGGTGCCCTACTCTAGGTGTACTACTCTGGGTGCACTACTCTGGGTGTACTACTCTGGGTGTACTACTCTGGGTGCACTACTCTGGGTGCACTACTCTGGGTGTACTACTCTGGGTGTACTACTCTGGGTGCACTACTCTGGGTGCACTACTCTGGGTGTACTACTCTGGGTGTACTACTCTGGGTGTACTACTCTGGGTGTACTACTCTGGGTGCACTACTCTGGGTGCACTACTCTGGGTGTACTACTCTGGGTGTACTACTCTGGGTGTACTACTCTGTGTGTACTACTCTGGGTGTACTACTCTGGGTGCACTACTCTGGGTGCACTACTCTGGGTGTACTACTCTGGGTGTACTACTCTGGGTGTACTACTCTGGGTGTACTACTCTGGGTGTACTACTCTGGGTGTACTGCACAGGGTGTACTACTCTGGGTGTACTGCACAGGGTGTACTACTCTGGGTGTACTACTCTGGGTGTACTACACAGGGTGCACTACTCTGGGTGCACTACTCTGGGTGTACTACTCTGGGTGTACTACTCTGGGTGTACTACTCTGGGTGTACTGCACAGGGTGTACTACTCTGGGTGTACTACTCTGGGTGTACTACACAGGGTGCACTACTCTGGGTGCACTACTCTGGGTGTACTACACAGTGTGCACTACTCTTGGTGTACTACTCTGGGTGTACTACACAGGGTGTACTACTCTGGGTGTACTGCACAGGGTGCACTACTCTGAGTGTACTTCACAGGGTGTACTACTCTGGGTGTACTACTCTGGGTGCACTACTCTGGGTGCACTACTCTGGGTGTACTGCTCTGGGTGTGCTACTCTGGGTGTACTACTCTGGGTGTACTACTCTGGGTGTACTACTCTGGGGGTGCTACTCTGGGTGTACTACTCTGGGTGCACTACTCTGGGTGTACTACTCTGGGTGTACTACTCTGGGTGCACTACTCTGGGTGTACTACTCTGGGTGCACTACTCTGGGTGTACTACTCTGGGTGTGCTACTCTGGGTGTACTACTCTGGGTGTACTACTCTGGGTGTACTACACTGGGTATACTACTCTGGGTGTACTACTCTGGGTGCACTACTCTGGGTGCACTACTCTGGGTGTACTACACAGGGTGTACTACTCTGTGTGTACTGCACAGGGTGTACTACTCTGGGTGCACTACTCTGGGTGTACTACACAGGGTGTACTACTCTGGGTGTACTACTCTGGGTGTACTACTCTGGGTGCACTACTCTGGGTGTACTACACAGGGTGTACTACTCTGGGTGTACTACTCTGGGTGTACTACTCTGGGTGTACTACACAGGGTGTACTACTCTGGGTGCACTACTCTGGGTGTACTACACAGGGTGTACTACTCTGGGTGTACTACTCTGGGCGTACTGCTGTGGGTGCACTACTCTGAGTGTACTGCACAGGGTGCACTACTCTGGGTGTACTTCACAGGGTGTACTACTCTGGGTGCACTACTCTGGGTGCACTACTCTGGGTGCACTACTCTGGGTGTACTACTCTGGGTGTACTGCACAGGGTGCACTACTCTGGGTGTACTTCACAGGGTGTACTACTCTGGGTGCACTACTCTGGGTGTACTACTCTGGGTGTACTACTCTGGGTGCACTACTCTGGGTGTACTACTCTGGGTGCACTACTCTGGGTGTACTACTCTGGGTGTGCTACTCTGGGTGTACTACTCTGGGTGTACTACTCTGGGTGTTCTACACTGGGTGTACTACTCTGGGTGTACTACTCTGGGTGCACTACTCTGGGTGCACTACTCTGGGTGTACTACACAGGGTGTACTACTCTGTGTGTACTGCACAGGGTGTACTACTCTGGGTGCACTACTCTGGGTGTACTACACAGGGTGTACTACTCTGGGTGTACTACTCTGGGTGTACTACTCTGGGTGCACTACTCTGGGTGTACTACACAGGGTGTACTACTCTGGGTGTACTACTCTGGGTGTACTACTCTGGGTGTACTACACAGGGTGTACTACTCTGGGTGCACTACTCTGGGTGTACTACACAGGGTGTACTACTCTGGGTGTACTACTCTGGGCGTACTGCTGTGGGTGCACTACTCTGAGTGTACTGCACAGGGTGCACTACTCTGGGTGTACTTCACGGGGTGTACTACTCTGGGTGCACTACTCTGGGTGCACTACTCTGGGTGCACTACTCTGGGTGTACTACTCTGGGTGTACTGCACAGGGTGCAATACTCTGGGTGTACTTCACAGGGTGTACTACTCTGGGTGCACTACTCTGGGTGCACTGCTATGGGTGCACTACTCTGGGTGTTCTACTCTGGGTGTGCTACTCTGGGTGCACTACTCTGGGTGTACTACTCTGGGTGTACTACTCTGGGTGCACTACTCTGGGTGTGCTACTCTGGGTGTACTACTCTGGGTGTACTACTCTGGGTGCACTACTCTGGGTGTACTACACAGGGTGCACTACTCTGGGTGCACTACTCTGGGTGTACTACTCTGGGTGTACTACTCTGGGTGTACTGCACAGGGTGCACTACTCTGGGTGCACTACTCTGGGTGTACTATTCTGGGTGTACTACTCTGGGTGTACTGCACAGGGTGCACTACTCTGGGTGTACTTCACAGGGTGTACTACTCTGGGTGCACTACTCTGGGTGTACTACTCTGGGTGCACTACTATGGGTGTACTACTCTGGGTGTGCTACTCTGGGTGCACTACTCTGGGTGTACTACTCTGGGTGCACTACTCTGGGTGTACTACACTGGGTGCACTACTCTGGGTGCACTACTCTGGGTGTACAACTCTAGGTGTACTACTCTGGGTGTACTGCACAGGGTGCACTACTCTGGGTGTACTTCACAGGGTGTACTACTCTGGGTGCACTACTCTGGGTGTACTACTCTGGGTGTACTACTCTGGGTGTACTACTCTGGGTGTACTGCACAGGGTGTACTACTCTGGGTGTACTACTCTGGGTGTACTACACAGGGTGCACTACTCTGGGTGCACTACTCTGGGTGTACTACACAGTGTGCACTACTCTGGGTGTACTACTCTGGGTGTACTACACAGGGTCTACTACTCTGGGTGTACTGCACAGGGTGCACTACTCTGGGTGTACTTCACAGGGTGTACTACTCTGGGTGTACTACTCTGGGTGCACTACTCTGGGTGTGCTACTCTGGGTGTACTACTCTGGGTGTACTACTCTGGGTGCACTACTCTGGGTGCACTACTCTGGGTGTACTACTCTGGGTGTACTACTCAGGGTGTACTGCACAGGGTGCACTACTCTGGGTGTGCTACTCTGGGTGTACTACTCTGGGTGTACTACTCAGGGTGTACTACTCTGGGTGTACTACTCTGGGTGTACTACTCTGGGTGTACTACTCTGGGTGCACTACTCTGGGTGTACTACTCTGGGTGTACTGCACAGGGTGTACTACTCTGGGTGCACTACTCTGGGTGTACTACACAGGGTGTACTACTCTGGGTGTACTACTCTGGGTGTACTACTCTGGGTGCACTACTCTGGGTGTACTACACAGGGTGTACTACTCTGGGTGCACTACTCTGGGTGCACTACTCTGGGTGTACTACACAGGGTGTACTACTCTGGGTGTACTACACAGGGTGTACTACTCTGGGTGTACTACTCTGGGTGTACTACTCTGTGTGCACTACTCTGGGTGTACTACACAGGGTGTACTACTCTGGGTGCACAACTCTGGGTGCACTACTCTGGGTGTACTACACAGGGTGTACTACTATGGGTGTACTAATCTGGGTGTACTACTCTGGGTGCACTACTCTGGGTGTACTACACAGGGTGTACTACTCTGGGTGTACTACTCTGGGTGTACTACTCTGGGTGCACTACTCTGGGTGTACTACACAGGGTGTACTACTCTGGGTGTACTACTCTGGGTGTACTACTCTGGGTGCACTACTCTGGGTGTACTACACAGGGTGTACAACTCTGGGTGTACTGCACAGGGTGCACTACTCTGGGTGCACTTCACAGGGTGTACTACTCTGGGTGCACTACTCTGGGTGAACTACTCTGGGTGCACTACTCTGGGTGTACTACTCTGGGTGTACTGCACAGGGTGCACTACTCTGGGTGTACTTCACAGGGTGTACTACTCTGGGTGCACTACTCTGGGTGCACTACTCTGGGTGCACTACTCTGGGTGTACTACTCTGGGTGTGCTACTCTGGGTGCACTACTCTGGGTGTACTACTCTGGGTGTACTTCTCTGGGTACACTACTCTGGGTGTACTACTCTGGGTGCACTACTCTGGGTGTACTACTCTGGGTGTACTGCACAGGGTGCACTATTCTGGGTGTACTTCACAAGGTGTACTACTCTGGGTGCACTACTCTGGGTGCACTACTCTGGGTGCACTACTCTGAGTGTACTACTCTGGGTGTGCTACTCTGGGTGCACTACTCTGGGTGTACTACTCTGGGTGTACTACTCTGGGTGCACTACTCTGGGTGTGCTACTCTGGGTGTACTACTCTAGGTGTACCTCTCTGGGTGTACTACTCTGGGTGTACTACTCTGGGTGCACTACTCTGGGTGTACTACTCTGGGTGTACTACTCTGGGTGTACTACTCTGGGTGCACTACTCTGGGTGTACTACACAGGGTGCACTACTCTGGGTGCACTACTCTGGGTGTACTACTCTGGGTGTACTACTCTGGGTGTACTGCACATGGTGCACTGATCTGGGTGCACTACTCTGGGTGTACTGCTCTGGGTGTACTACTCTGGGTGTACTGCACAAGGTGCACTACTCTGGGTGTACTTCACAGGGTGTACTACTCTGGGTGCACTACTCTGGGTGTACTACTCTGGGTGTACTACTCTGGGTGCACTACTCTGGGTGTACTACTCTGGGTGTGCTACTCTGGGTGTACTACTCTGGGTGTACTGCACAGGGTGCACTACTCTGGGTGTACTTCACAGGGTGTACTACTCTGGGTGCACTACTCTGGGTTTACTACTCTGGGTGTACTACTCTGGGTGCACTACTCTGGGTGTACTACTCTGGGTGTACTACTCTGGGTGTACTACACGGGGTGTACTACTCTTGGTGTACTACTCTGGGTGCACTACTCTGGGTGTACTACTCTGGGTGTGCTACTCTGGGTGCACTACTCTGGGTGCACTACTCTGGGTGTGCTACTCTGGGTGTACTACTCTGGGTGTACTGCACAGGATGTAATACTCTGGGTGCACTACTCTGGGTGTACTACTCTGGGTGTGCTTCTCTGGGTGCACTACTCTGGGTGCACTACTCTGGGTGTGCTACTCTGGGTGTACTACTCTGGGTGTACTACTCTGGGTGTACTGCACAGGGTGTACTACTCTGGGTGCACTACTCTGGTTGTACTACACAGGGTGCACTACTCTGGGTGTGCTACTCTGGGTGCACTACTCTGTGTGCACTACTTTGGGTGTACTTCAGAGGGTGTACTGCTCTGGGTGTACTACTCTAGGTGTACTACTCTGGGTGTACTACTCTGGGTGTGCTACTCTGGGTGTACTACTCTGGGTGTACTACACAGGGTCTACTACTCTGGGTGTACTGCACAGGGTGCACTACTCTGGGTGTACTTCACAGGGTGTACTACTCTGGGTGTACTACTCTGGGTGCACTACTCTGGGTGTGCTACTCTGGGTGTACTACTCTGGGTGTACTACTCTGGGTGCACTACTCTGGGTGCACTACTCTGGGTGTACTACTCTGGGTGTACTACTCAGGGTGTACTGCACAGGGTGCACTACTCTGGGTGTGCTACTCTGGGTGTACTACTCTGGGTGTACTACTCAGGGTGTACTACTCTGGGTGTACTACTCTGGGTGTACTACTCTGGGTGTACTACTCTGGGTGCACTACTCTGGGTGTACTACTCTGGGTGTACTGCACAGGGTGTACTACTCTAAGTGCACTACTCTGGGTGTACTACACAGGGTGTACTACTCTGGGTGTACTACTCTGGGTGTACTACTCTGGGTGCACTACTCTGGGTGTACTACACAGGGTGTACTACTCTGGGTGCACTACTCTGGGTGCACTACTCTGGGTGTACTACACAGGGTGTACTACTCTGGGTGTACTACACAGGGTGTACTACTCTGGGTGTACTACTCTGGGTGTACTACTCTGTGTGCACTACTCTGGGTGTACTACACAGGGTGTACTACTCTGGGTGCACAACTCTGGGTGCACTACTCTGGGTGTACTACACAGGGTGTACTACTATGGGTGTACTAATCTGGGTGTACTACTCTGGGTGCACTACTCTGGGTGTACTACACAGGGTGTACTACTCTGGGTGTACTACTCTGGGTGTACTACTCTGGGTGCACTACTCTGGGTGTACTACACAGGGTGTACTACTCTGGGTGTACTACTCTGGGTGTACTACTCTGGGTGCACTACTCTGGGTGTACTACACAGGGTGTACAACTCTGGGTGTACTGCACAGGGTGCACTACTCTGGGTGCACTTCACAGGGTGTTCTACTCTGGGTGCACTACTCTGGGTGAACTACTCTGGGTGCACTACTCTGGGTGTACTACTCTGGGTGTACTGCACAGGGTGCACTACTCTGGGTGTACTTCACAGGGTGTACTACTCTGGGTGCACTACTCTGGGTGCACTACTCTGGGTGCACTACTCTGGGTGTACTACTCTGGGTGTGCTACTCTGGGTGCACTACTCTGGGTGTACTACTCTGGGTGTACTTCTCTGGGTACACTACTCTGGGTGTACTACTCTGGGTGCACTACTCTGGGTGTACTACTCTGGGTGTACTGCACAGGGTGCACTACTCTGGGTGTACTTCACAAGGTGTACTACTCTGGGTGCACTACTCTGGGTGCACTACTCTGGGTGCACTACTCTGAGTGTACTACTCTGGGTGTGCTACTCTGGGTGCACTACTCTGGGTGTACTACTCTGGGTGTACTACTCTGGGTGCACTACTCTGGGTGTGCTACTCTGGGTGTACTACTCTAGGTGTACCTCTCTGGGTGTACTACTCTGGGTGTACTACTCTGGGTGCACTACTCTGGGTGTACTACTCTGGGTGTACTACTCTGGGTGTACTACTCTGGGTGCACTACTCTGGGTGTACTACACTAGGGTGCACTACTCTGGGTGCACTACTCTGGGTGTACTACTCTGGGTGTACTACTCTGGGTGTACTGCACATGGTGCACTGACTCTGGGTGCACTACTCTGGGTGTACTACTCTGGGTGTACTACTCTGGGTGTACTGCACAAGGGTGCACTACTCTGGGTGTACTTCACTCTGGGTGTACTACTCTGGGTGCACTACTCTGGGTGTACTACTCTGGGTGTACTACTCTGGGTGCACTACTCTGGGTGTACTACTCTGGGTGTGCTACTCTGGGTGTACTACTCTGGGTGTACTGCACAGGGTGCACTACTCTGGGTGTACTTCAAAGGGTGTACTACTCTGGGTGCACTACTCTGGGTGTACTACTCTGGGTGTACTACTCTGGGTGCACTACTCTGGGTGTACTACTCTGGGTGTACTACTCTGGGTGTACTACACGGGGTGTACTACTCTTGGTGTACTACTCTGGGTGCACTACTCTGGGTGTACTACTCTGGGTGTGCTACTCTGGGTGCACTACTCTGGGTGCACTACTCTGGGTGTGCTACTCTGGGTGTACTACTCTTGGTGTACTACTCTGGGTGTACTGCACAGGATGTAATACTCTGGGTGCACTACTCTGGGTGTACTACTCTGGGTGTGCTTCTCTGGGTGCACTACTCTGGGTGCACTACTCTGGGTGTGCTACTCTGGGTGTACTACTCTGGGTGTACTACTCTGGGTGTACTGCACAGGGTGTACTACTCTGGGTGCACTACTCTGGTTGTACTACACAGGGTGCACTACTCTGGGTGTGCTACTCTGGGTGCACTACTCTGTGTGCACTACTTTGGGTGTACTTCAGAGGGTGTACTGCTCTGGGTGTACTACTCTAGGTGTACTACTCTGGGTGTACTACTCTGGGTGTGCTACTCTGGGTGTACTACTCTGGGTGTACTACACAGGGTGCACTACTCTGGGTGTACTTCACAGGGTGTACTACTCTGGGTGCACTACTCTGGGTGTACTACACAGGGTGTACTACTCTGGGTGTACTACTCTGGGTGTACTACTCTGGGTGTACTACACAGGGTGTACTACTCTGGGTGCACTACTCTGGGTGTACTACACAGGGTGTACTACTCTGGGTGTACTACTCTGGGCATACTGCTGTGGGTGCACTACTCTGAGTGTACTGCACAGGGTGCACTACTCTGGGTGTACTTCACAGGGTGTACTACTCTGGGTGCACTACTCTGGGTGCACTACTCTGGGTGCACTACTCTGGGTGTACTACTCTGGGTGTACTGCACAGGGTGCACTACTCTGGGTGTACTTCACAGGGTGTACTACTCTGGGTGCACTACTCTGGGTGTACTACTCTGGGTGTACTACTCTGGGTGCACTACTCTGGGTGTACTACTCTGGGTGCACTACTCTGGGTGTACTACTCTGGGTGTGCTACTCTGGGTGTACTACTCTGGGTGTACTACTCTGGGTGTACTACACTGGGTGTACTACTCTGGGTGTACTACTCTGGGTGCACTACTCTGGGTGCACTACTCTGGGTGTACTACACAGGGTGTACTACTCTGTGTGTACTGCACAGGGTGTACTACTCTGGGTGTACTACTCTGGGTGTACTACACAGGTGTACTACTCTGGGTGTACTACTCTGGGTGCACTACTCTGGGTGTACTACACAGGGTGTACTACTCTGGGTGTACTACTCTGGGTGTACTACTCTGGGTGTACTACACAGGGTGTACTACTCTGGGTGCACTACTCTGGGTGTACTACACAGGGTGTACTACTCTGGGTGTACTACTCTGGGCGTACTGCAGTGGGTGCACTACTCTGAGTGTACTGCACAGGGTGCACTACTCTGGGTGTACTTCACAGGGTGTACTACTCTGGGTGCACTACTCTGGGTGCACTACTCTGGGTGCACTACTCTGGGTGTACTACTCTGGGTGTACTGCACAGGGTGCAATACTCTGGGTGTACTTCACAGGGTGTACTACTCTGGGTGTACTACTCTGGGTGCACTGCTATGGGTGCACTACTCTGGGTGTTCTACTCTGGGTGTGCTACTCTGGGTGCACTACTCTGGGTGTACTACTCTGGGTGTACTACTCTGGGTGCACTACTCTGGGTGTGCTACTCTGGGTGTACTACTCTGGGTGTACTACTCTGGGTGCACTACTCTGGGTGTACTACACAGGGTGCACTACTCTGGGTGCACTACTCTGGGTGTACTACTCTGGGTGTACTACTCTGGGTGTACTGCACAGGGTGCACTACTCTGGGTGCACTACTCTGGGTGTACTACTCTGGGTGTACTACTCTGGGTGTACTGCACAGGGTGCACTATTCTGGGTGTACTTCACAGGGTGTACTACTCTGGGTGCACTACTCTGGGTGTACTACTCTGGGTTCACTACTATGGGTGTACTACTCTGGGTGTGCTACTCTGGGTGCACTACTCTGGGTGTACTACTCTGGGTGCACTACTCTGGGTGTACTACACAGGGTGTACTACTCTGGGTGTACTACTCTGGGTGTACTACTCTGGGTGTACTACACAGGGTGTACTACTCTGGGTGCACTACTCTGGGTGTACTACACAGGGTGTACTACTCTGGGTGTACTACTCTGGGCGTACTGCTGTGGGTGCACTACTCTGAGTGTACTGCACAGGGTGCACTACTCTGGGTGTACTTCACAGGGTGTACTACTCTGGGTGCACTACTCTGGGTGCACTACTCTGGGTGCACTACTCTGGGTGTACTACTCTGGGTGTACTGCACAGGGTGCACTACTCTGGGTGTACTTCACTAGGGTGTACTACTCTGGGTGCACTACTCTGGGTGTACTACTCTGGGTGTACTACTCTGGGTGCACTACTCTGGGTGTACTACTCTGGGTGCACTACTCTGGGTGTACTACTCTGGGTGTGCTACTCTGGGTGTACTACTCTGGGTGTACTACTCTGGGTGTACTACACTGGGTGTACTACTCTGGGTGTACTACTCTGGGTGCACTACTCTGGGTGCACTACTCTGGGTGTACTACACAGGGTGTACTACTCTGTGTGTACTGCACAGGGTGTACTACTCTGGGTGTACTACTCTGGGTGTACTACACAGGGTGTACTACTCTGGGTGTACTACTCTGGGTGCACTACTCTGGGTGTACTACACAGGGTGTACTACTCTGGGTGTACTACTCTGGGTGTACTACTCTGGGTGTACTACACAGGGTGTACTACTCTGGGTGCACTACTCTGGGTGTACTACACAGGGTGTACTACTCTGGGTGTACTACTCTGGGCGTACTGCAGTGGGTGCACTACTCTGAGTGTACTGCACAGGGTGCACTACTCTGGGTGTACTTCACAGGGTGTACTACTCTGGGTGCACTACTCTGGGTGCACTACTCTGGGTGCACTACTCTGGGTGTACTACTCTGGGTGTACTGCACAGGGTGCAATACTCTGGGTGTACTTCACAGGGTGTACTACTCTGGGTGCACTACTCTGGGTGCACTGCTATGGGTGCACTACTCTGGGTGTTCTACTCTGGGTGTGCTACTCTGGGTGCACTACTCTGGGTGTACTACTCTGGGTGTACTACTCTGGGTGCACTACTCTGGGTGTGCTACTCTGGGTGTACTACTCTGGGTGTACTACTCTGGGTGCACTACTCTGGGTGTACTACACAGGGTGCACTACTCTGGGTGCACTACTCTGGGTGTACTACTCTGGGTGTACTACTCTGGGTGTACTGCACAGGGTGCACTACTCTGGGTGCACTACTCTGGGTGTACTACTCTGGGTGTACTACTCTGGGTGTACTGCACAGGGTGCACTATTCTGGGTGTACTTCACAGGGTGTACTACTCTGGGTGCACTACTCTGGGTGTACTACTCTGGGTGCACTACTATGGGTGTACTACTCTGGGTGTGCTTCTCTGGGTGCACTACTCTGGGTGTACTACTCTGGGTGCACTACTCTGGGTGTACTACACTGGGTGCACTACTCTGGGTGCACTACTCTGGGTGTACAACTCTAGGTGTACTACTCTGGGTGTACTGCACAGGGTGCACTACTCTGGGTGTACTTCACAGGGTGTACTACTCTGGGTGCACTACTCTAGGTGTACTACTCTGGGTGTACTACTCTGGGTGTACTACTCTGGGTGTACTACTCTGGGTGTACTACACAGGGTGCACTACTCTGGGTGCACTACTCTGGGTGTACTACACAGTGTGCACTACTCTGGGTGTACTTCTCTGGGTGTACTACACAGGGTGTACTACTCTGGGTGTACTGCACAGGGTGCACTACTCTGGGTGTACTTCACAGGGTGTACTACTCTGGGTGTACTACTCTGGGTGCACTACTCTGGGTGTGCTACTCTGGGTGTACTACTCTGGGTGTACTACTCTGGGTGCACTACTCTGGGTGCACTACTCTGGGTGTACTACTCAGGGTGTACTGCACAGGGTGCACTACTCTGGGTGTGCTACTCTGGGTGTACTACTCTGGGTGAACTACTCAGGGTGTACTACTCTGGATGTACTACTCTGGGTGTACTACTCTGGGTGTACTACTCTGGGTGCACTACTCTGGGTGTACTACTCTGGGTGTACTGCACAGGGTGTACTACTCTGGGTGCACTACTCTGGGTGTACTACACAGGGTGTACTACTCTGGGTGTACTACTCTGGGTGTACTACTCTGGGTGCACTACTCTGGGTGTACTACACAGGGTGTACTACTCTGGGTGCACTACTCTGGGTGCACTACTCTGGGTGTACTACACAGGGTGTACTACTCTGGGTGTACTACACAGGGTGTACTACTCTGGGTGTACTACTCTGGGTGTACTACTCTGTGTGCACTACTCTGGGTGTACTACACAGGGTGTACTACTCTGGGTGCACTACTCTGGGTGCACTACTCTGGGTGTACTACACAGGGTGTACTACTATGGGTGTACTAATCTGGGTGTACTACTCTGGGTGCACTACTCTGGGTGTACTACACAGGGTGTACTACTCTGGGTGTACTACTATGGGTGTACTACTCTGGGTGCACTACTCTGGGTGTACTACACAGGGTGTACTACTCTGGGTGTACTACTCTGGGTGTACTACTCTGGGTGCACTACTCTGGGTGTGCTACTCTGGGTGTACTACTCTGGGTGAACTACTCAGGGTGTACTACTCTGGGTGTACTACTCTGGGTGTACTACTCTGGGTGTACTACTCTGGGTGCACTACTCTGGGTGTACTACTCTGGGTGTACTGCACAGGGTGTACTACTCTGGGTGCACTACTCTTGGTGTACTACACAGGGTGTACTACTCTGGGTGTACTACTCTGGGTGTACTACTCTGGGTGCACTACTCTGGGTGTACTACACAGGGTGTACTACTCTGGGTGCACTACTCTGGGTGCACTACTCTGGGTGTACTACACAGGGTGTACTACTCTGGGTGTACTACACAGGGTGTACTACTCTGGGTGTACTACTCTGGGTGTACTACTCTGTGTGCACTACTCTGGGTGTACTACACAGGGTGTACTACTCTGGGTGCACTACTCTGGGTGCACTACTCTGGGTGTACTACACAGGGTGTACTACTATGGGTGTACTAATCTGGGTGTACTACTCTGGGTGCACTACTCTGGGTGTACTACACAGGGTGTACTACTCTGGGTGTACTACTATGGGTGTACTACTCTGGGTGCACTACTCTGGGTGTACTACACAGGGTGTACTACTCTGGGTGTACTACTCTGGGTGTACTACTCTGGGTGCACTACTCTGGGTGTACTACACAGGGTGTACAACTCTGGGTGTACTGCACAGGGTGCACTACTCTGGGTGCACTTCACAGGGTGTACTACTCTGGGTGCACTACTCTGGGTGTACTACTCTGGGTGCACTACTCTGGGTGTACTACTCTGGGTGTACTGCACAGGGTGCACTACTCTGGGTGTACTTCACAGGGTGTACTACTCTGGGTGCACTACTCTGGGTGCACTACTCTGGGTGCACTACTCTGGGTGTACTACTCTGGGTGTGCTACTCTGGGTGCACTACTCTGGGTGTACTACTCTGGGTGTACTTCTCTGGGTGCACTACTCTGGGTGTACTACTCTGGGTGTACTGCACAGGGTGCACTACTCTGGGTGTGCTACTCTGGGTGTACTACTCTGGGTGAACTACTCAGGGTGTACTACTCTGGATGTACTACTCTGGGTGTACTACTCTGGGTGTACTACTCTGGGTGCACTACTCTGGGTGTACTACTCTGGGTGTACTGCACAGGGTGTACTACTCTGGGTGCACTACTCTGGGTGTACTACACAGGGTGTACTACTCTGGGTGTACTACTCTGGGTGTACTACTCTGGGTGCACTACTCTGGGTGTACTACACAGGGTGTACTACTCTGGGTGCACTACTCTGGGTGCACTACTCTGGGTGTACTACACAGGGTGTACTACTCTGGGTGTACTACACAGGGTGTACTACTCTGGGTGTACTACTCTGGGTGTACTACTCTGTGTGCACTACTCTGGGTGTACTACACAGGGTGTACTACTCTGGGTGCACTACTCTGGGTGCACTACTCTGGGTGTACTACACAGGGTGTACTACTATGGGTGTACTAATCTGGGTGTACTACTCTGGGTGCACTACTCTGGGTGTACTACACAGGGTGTACTACTCTGGGTGTACTACTATGGGTGTACTACTCTGGGTGCACTACTCTGGGTGTACTACACAGGGTGTACTACTCTGGGTGTACTACTCTGGGTGTACTACTCTGGGTGCACTACTCTGGGTGTGCTACTCTGGGTGTACTACTCTGGGTGAACTACTCAGGGTGTACTACTCTGGGTGTACTACTCTGGGTGTACTACTCTGGGTGTACTACTCTGGGTGCACTACTCTGGGTGTACTACTCTGGGTGTACTGCACAGGGTGTACTACTCTGGGTGCACTACTCTTGGTGTACTACACAGGGTGTACTACTCTGGGTGTACTACTCTGGGTGTACTACTCTGGGTGCACTACTCTGGGTGTACTACACAGGGTGTACTACTCTGGGTGCACTACTCTGGGTGCACTACTCTGGGTGTACTACACAGGGTGTACTACTCTGGGTGTACTACACAGGGTGTACTACTCTGGGTGTACTACTCTGGGTGTACTACTCTGTGTGCACTACTCTGGGTGTACTACACAGGGTGTACTACTCTGGGTGCACTACTCTGGGTGCACTACTCTGGGTGTACTACACAGGGTGTACTACTATGGGTGTACTAATCTGGGTGTACTACTCTGGGTGCACTACTCTGGGTGTACTACACAGGGTGTACTACTCTGGGTGTACTACTATGGGTGTACTACTCTGGGTGCACTACTCTGGGTGTACTACACAGGGTGTACTACTCTGGGTGTACTACTCTGGGTGTACTACTCTGGGTGCACTACTCTGGGTGTACTACACAGGGTGTACAACTCTGGGTGTACTGCACAGGGTGCACTACTCTGGGTGCACTTCACAGGGTGTACTACTCTGGGTGCACTACTCTGGGTGTACTACTCTGGGTGCACTACTCTGGGTGTACTACTCTGGGTGTACTGCACAGGGTGCACTACTCTGGGTGTACTTCACAGGGTGTACTACTCTGGGTGCACTACTCTGGGTGCACTACTCTGGGTGCACTACTCTGGGTGTACTACTCTGGGTGTGCTACTCTGGGTGCACTACTCTGGGTGTACTACTCTGGGTGTACTTCTCTGGGTACACTACTCTGGGTGTACTACTCTGGGTGCACTACTCTGGGTGTACTACTCTGGGTGTACTGCACAGGGTGCACTACTCTGGGTGTACTTCACAGGGTGTACTACTCTGGGTGCACTACTCTGGGTGCACTACTCTGGGTGCACTACTCTGGGTGTACTACTCTGGGTGTGCTACTCTAGGTGCACTACTCTGGGTGTACTACTCTGGGTGTACTACTCTGGGTGCACTACTCTGGGTGTGCTACTCTGGGTGTACTACTCTAGGTGTACTACTCTGGGTGTACTACTCTGGGTGTACTACTCTGGGTGCACTACTCTGGGTGTACTACTCTGGGTGTACTACTCTGGGTGTACTACTCTGGGTGCACTACTCTGGGTGTACTACACAGGGTGCACTACTCTGGGTGCACTACTCTGGGTGTACTACTCTGGGTGTACTACTCTGGGTGTACTGCACATGGTGCACTGATCTGGGTGCACTACTCTGGGTGTACTGCTCTGGGTGTACTACTCTGGGTGTACTGCACAAGGTGCACTACTCTGGGTGTACTTCACAGGGTGTACTACTCTGGGTGCACTACTCTGGGTGTACTACTCTGGGTGTACTACTCTGGGTGCACTACTCTGGGTGTACTACTCTGGGTGTGCTACTCTGGGTGTACTACTCTGGGTGTACTGCACAGGGTGCACTACTCTGGGTGTACTTCACAGGGTGTACTACTCTGGGTGCACTACTCTGGGTTTACTACTCTGGGTGTACTACTCTGGGTGCACTACTCTGGGTGTACTACTCTGGGTGTACTACTCTGGGTGTACTACACGGGGTGTACTACTCTTGGTGTACTACTCTGGGTGCACTACTCTGGGTGTACTACTCTGGGTGTGCTACTCTGGGTGCACTACTCTGGGTGCACTACTCTGGGTGTGCTACTCTGGGTGTACTACTCTGGGTGTACTACTCTGGGTGTACTGCACAGGATGTAATACTCTGGGTGCACTACTCTGGGTGTACTACTCTGGGTGTGCTTCTCTGGGTGCACTACTCTGGGTGCACTACTCTGGGTGTGCTACTCTGGGTGTACTACTCTGGGTGTACTACTCTGGGTGTACTGCACAGGGTGTACTACTCTGGGTGCACTACTCTGGTTGTACTACACAGGGTGCACTACTCTGGGTGTGCAACTCTGGGTGCACTACTCTGTGTGCACTACTTTGGGTGTACTTCAGAGGGTGTACTGCTCTGGGTGTACTACTCTAGGTGTACTACTCTGGGTGTACTACTCTGGGTGTGCTACTCTGGGTGTACTACTCTGGGTGTACTACACAGGGTGCACTACTCTGGGTGTACTTCACAGGGTGTACTACTCTGGGTGCACTACTCTGGGTGTACTACTCTGGGTGCACTACTCTGGGTGTACTGCACAGGGTGCACTACTCTGGGTGTACTTCACAGGGTGTACCACTCTGGGTGCACTACTCTGGGTGCACTACTCTGGGTGTGCTACTCTGGGTGTACTACTCTGGGTGTACTACTCTGGGTGCACTACTCTGGGTGTACTACTCTGGGTGTACTACTCTGGGAGCACTACTCTGGGTGTACTACTCTGGGTGCACTACTCTGGGTGTACTACTCTGGGTGTACTACTCTGGGTGTACTACTCTGGGTGCACTACTCTGGGTGTACTACTCTGGGTGCACTACTCTGGGTGTACTACTCTGGGTGTACTACTCTGGGAGCACTACTCTTGGTTTACTACTCTGGGTGTACTACTCTGGGTGTACTACTCTGGGTGTACTACTCTGGGTGTACTACTCTGGGTGCACTTCTCTTGGTGTACTACTCTGGGTGCACTACTCTGGGTGCACTACTCTGGGTGTACTACTCTGGGTGCACTACTCTGGGTGTACTGCACAGGGTGCACTACTCTGGGTGTACTTCACAGGGTGTACCACTCTGGGTGCACTACTCTGGGTGCACTACTCTGGGTGTGCTACTCTGGGTGTACTACTCTGGGTGTACTACTCTGGGTGCACTACTCTGGGTGTACTACTCTGGGTGTACTACTCTGGGAGCACTACTCTGGGTGTACTACTCTGGGTGCACTACTCTGGGTGTACTACTCTGGGTGTACTACTCTGGGTGTACTACTCTGGGTGCACTACTCTGGGTGTACTACTCTGGGTGCACTACTCTTGGTTTACTACTCTGGGTGTACTACTCTGGGTGTACTACTCTGGGTGTACTACTCTGGGTGTACTACTCTGGGTGCACTTCTCTTGGTGTACTACTCTGGGTGCACTACTCTGGGTGCACTACTCTGGGTGTACTACTCTGGGTGCACTACTCTGGGTGTACTGCACAGGGTGCACTACTCTGGGTGTACTTCACAGGGTGTACCACTCTGGGTGCACTACTCTGGGTGCACTACTCTGGGTGTGCTACTCTGGGTGTACTACTCTGGGTGTACTACTCTGGGTGCACTACTCTGGGTGTACTACTCTGGGTGTACTACTCTGGGAGCACTACTCTGGGTGTACTACTCTGGGTGCACTACTCTGGGTGTACTACTCTGGGTGTACTACTCTGGGTGTACTACTCTGGGTGCATCTGGGTGTACTACTCTGGGTGCACTACTCTTGGTTTACTACTCTGGGTGTACTACTCTGGGTGTACTACTCTGGGTGTACTACTCTGGGTGTACTACTCTGGGTGCACTTCTCTTGGTGTACTACTCTGGGTGCACTACTCTGGGTGCACTACTCTGGGTGTACTACTCTGGGTGTACTGCACAGGGTGCACTACTCTGGGTGCACTACTCTGGGTGTACTACTCTGGGTGTACTACTCTGGGTGTACTGCACAGGGTGCACTACTCTGGGTGTACTTCAGAGGGTGTACTACTCTGGGTGCACTACTCTGGGTGTACTACTGTTGGTGTACTACTCTGGGTGCACTTCTCTGGGTGTACTACTCTGGGTGTGCTACTCTGGGTGTACTACTCTGGGTGTACTGCACAGGGTGCACTACTCTGGGTGTACTTCACAGGGTGTACTACTCTGGGTGCACTACTCTGGGTGTACTACTCTGGGTGTACTACTCTGGGTGCACTACTCTGGGTGTACTACTCTGGGTGTACTACTCTGGGTGTACTACACGGGGTGTACTACTCTGGGTGTACTTCTCTGGGTACACTACTCTGGGTGTACTACTCTGGGTGTGCTGCACAGGGTGTACTACTCTGGGTGCACTACTCTGGTTGTACTACACAGGGTGCACTACTCTGGGTGTGCTACTCTGGGTGCACTACTCTGTGTGCACTACTTTGGGTGTACTTCAGAGGGTGTACTGCTCTGGGTGTACTACTCTAGGTGTACTACTCTGGGTGTACTACTCTGGGTGTGCTACTCTGGGTGTACTACTCTGGGTGTACTGCACAGGGTGCACTACTCTGGGTGTACTTCACAGGGTGTACTACTCTGGGTGCACTACTCTGGGTGTACTACTCTGGGTGCACTACTCTGGGTGTACTGCACAGGGTGCACTACTCTGGGTGTACTTCACAGGGTGTACCACTCTGGGTGCACTACTCTGGGTGCACTACTCTGGGTGTGCTACTCTGGGTGTACTACTCTGGGTGTACTACTCTGGGTGCACTACTCTGGGTATACTACTCTGGGTGTACTACTCTGGGAGCACTACTCTGGGTGTACTACTCTGGGTGTACTACTCTGGGTGTACTACTCTGGGTGTACTACTCTGGGTGCACTACTCTGGGTGTACTACTCTGGGTGCACTACTCTGGGTGTACTACTCTGGGTGTACTACTCTGGGTGCACTACTCTTGGTTTACTACTCTGGGTGTACTACTCTGGGTGTACTACTCTGGGTGTACTACTCTGGGTGTACTACTCTGGGTGCACTACTCTTGGTGTACTACTCTGGGTGCACTACTCTGGGTGCACTACTCTGGGTGTACTACTCTGGGTGTACTGCACAGGGTGCACTACTCTGGGTGCACTACTCTGGGTGTACTACTCTGGGTGTACTACTCTGGGTGTACTGCACAGGGTGCACTACTCTGGGTGTACTTCACAGGGTGTACTACTCTGGGTGCACTACTCTGGGTGTACTACTGTTGGTGTACTACTCTGGGTGCACTACTCTGGGTGTACTACTCTGGGTGTGCTACTCTGGGTGTACTACTCTGGGTGTACTGCACAGGGTGCACTACTCTGGGTGTACTTCACAGGGTGTACTACTCTGGGTGCACTACTCTGGGTGTACTACTCTGGGTGTACTACTCTGGGTGTACTACTCTGGGTGTACTACACGGGGTGTACTACTCTGGGTGTACTACTCTGGGTACACTACTCTGGGTGTACTACTCTAGGTGTGCTACTCTGGGTGCACTACTCTGGGTGTGCTACTCTGGGTGTACTACTCTGGGTGTACTGCACAGGGTGCACTACTCTGGGTGTACTTCACAGGGTGTACTACTCTGGGTGCACTACTCTGGGTGTACTACTCTGGGTGTACTACTCTGGGTGTACTACTCTGGGTGTACTACTCTGGGTGTACTACACAGGGTGCACTACTCTGGGTGTGCTACTCTGGGTGTACTATTTTGGGTGTACTACTCTGGGTGTACTACGCTGGGTGTGCTACTCTGGGTGCACTACTCTGGGTGCACTACTCTGGGTGTGCTACTCTGGGTGTACTACTCTGGGTGTACTACTCTGTTTGTACTACTCTGGGTGTGCTACTCTGGGTGTACTACTCTGGGTGTACTACTCTGGGTGTACTACTCTGGGTGTACTACTCTGGGTGCACTACTCTGGGTGCACTACTCTGGGTGCACTACTCTGGGTGCACTACTCTGGGTGTGCTACTCTGGGTGTACTACTCTGGGTGTACTACTCTGGGTGCACTACTCTGGGTGTACTACACAGGGTGCACTACTCTGGGTGTGCTACTCTGGGTGCACTACTCTGGGTGCACTACTCTGGGTGTACTACACGGGGTGCACTACTCTGGGTGCACTACTCTGGGTGTACTACACGGGGTGTACTACTCTGGGTTCACTACTCTGGGTGCACTACTCTGGGTGCACTGCTCAAGGGTCTACTAATCTGGACTCCACCTGCCAGAAGTTATTGGGAAATACAAACCTGGTTATGAGCTTGGGAATGTCAAGGCCCACATGCCTGAATACTTACTTCGGCCAATCATCAGTCAGATACACACACCCACATTCAGACTGGCTAAGTGACTTAACTTCTTGCTGACTCCTTATGTACCTTGTTCTTTCAGCCTGAAGTCTCCAAAGGAATTTGTTGACTTAATGCGAGGAGCACGATCCACAGGGTTAAGAGCCACAAGGTTGGATGTAAAGTCGCTGTTTACCAATATACCAGTGGATGAAACAATCAGGATGATAATGAACAGAGTGTATCGTGATAGGGCTTGTACTCCTCTTGACATAATAGAAAACATACTAAGAACGCTACTCCAAGCCTGCACTAAAGAGGCACCCTTCTTCAGTCCCGATGGGCACATGTATTATCTAGTAGATGGGGTCGCCATGGGTTCTCCCCTAGATGCCCTGTTTGCGATATTCTACATGGATACTATAGAGCAAAGAGTCTTAGTTGACATGGACTTGAAACCGGCCATATACTGCAGGTATGTTGACGACATTTTTATGCAGGTACCTGTTGGCAGACGTCTGCAGCAACAGAAGGAGGTGTTCGAGCAGAATTCTGTGTTAAGTTTCACTTAAAAGATGGAAAATGATTTAAAGCTGCCCTTCTAGATATAACAGTCACGGAAAGGAACGGAGGCTTCCACACTGCAGTCTACACTAAGGAAACAAACATAGGAATGTGCCTCAATGCCAACAGTGACTGCCCCAGACAGGTACAAGAGGAGTGTTGTCAACGCTTACGTTAACCGGGCACTCAATCACAGCTCAGGATGGAAGCAAGTCGATGAAGAACTCTGCAGGGTAAGGCAGGTCCTAGTCAACAGTGGCTTCTCTAGCAGATATGTTGAAGACGTCATTTTTTAAAAGAAAGGTGGAACGCCATGCAATCTCTGAAGAATCAACTAACACAACACTTGTACCAACTATTAGACTGTTTTACAGGAACTTCTTTTCAACGGCTCATAAAATGGAAGAAAGTGTCCTGAAAGATATTATTAATAGGAACGTTTTTCCTACAGACAAAAATCTGAAAATACAGTTGACAATTTACTATAAAAGCAGAAAAACGGCCAACATACTTATGAAAAGATTCGTATTAGAATTATTAATCTTACCCTTTCGGTCATATTCAACAACAACATATATATATATATATATATGTATATATATATATATATATACATATATATATATATATATATATATATATATATATATATATATATATATATATATATATATATATATATATATATATATATATATATATATATATACAATCTTTGGACAACACCCACCAGTGGGACTCGAACCCAGAAAGCACAACTACCTTCCAGTAGCTGGCATAACTAGTATGCTTTAACCCACTACGCCATCAGACCTTACAAAAGAAGTAGATAGTTCGAGATATATATCTCAAACATCTCCACCTCCCGAAGGCACCAGATGAGTGAGGGGTCAGTCTGCATTTTTCGTCAAGCCACTGTCAATGTGAGAGAACTCGTGTCCAGCTTATAAGCCTATACTTGCATAAACCACAAGTGAAGATTAACAATCTTTGGACAACACCCACCAGTGGGACTCGAACCCAGAAAGCACAACTACCTTCCAGTAGCTGGCATAACTAGTATGCTTTAACCCACTACGCCATCAGACCTTACAAAAGAAGTAGATAGTTCGAGATATATATCTCAAACATCTCCACCTCCCGAAGGCACCAGATGACTGAGGGGTCAGTCTGCATTTTTCGTCAAGCCACTGTCAATGTGAGAGAACTCGTGTCCAGCTTATAAGCCTATACTTGCATAAACCACAAGTGAAGATTAACAATCTTTGGACAACACCCACCAGTGGGACTCGAACCCAGAAAGCACAACTACCTTCCAGTAGCTGGCATAACTAGTATGCTTTAACCCACTACGCCATCAGACCTTACAAAAGAAGTAGATAGTTCGAGATATATATCTCAAACATCTCCACCTCCCGAAGGCACCAGATGAGTGAGGGGTCAGTCTGCATTTTTCGTCAAGCCACTGTCAATGTGAGAGAACTCGTGTCCAGCTTATAAGCCTATACTTGCATAAACCACAAGTGAAGATTAACAATCTTTGGACAACACCCACCAGTGGGACTCGAACCCAGAAAGCACAACTACCTTCCAGTAGCTGGCATAACTAGTATGCTTTAACCCACTACGCCATCAGACCTTACAAAAGTATAGGTATTATGCAAGTATAGGCTTATAAGCTGGACACGAGTTCTCTCACATTGACAGTGGCTTGACGAAAAATGCAGACTGACCCCTCACTCATCTGGTGCCTTCGGGAGGTGGAGATGTTTGAGATATATATCTCGAACTATCTACTTCTTTTGTAAGGTCTGATGGCGTAGTGGGTTAAAGCATACTAGTTATGCCAGCTACTGGAAGGTAGTTGTGCTTTCTGGGTTCGAGTCCCACTGGTGGGTGTTGTCCAAAGATTGTTAATCTTCACTTGTGGTTTATGCAAGTATAGGCTTATAAGCTGGACACGAGTTCTCTCACATTGACAGTGGCTTGACGAAAAATGCAGACTGACCCCTCACTCATCTGGTGCCTTCGGGAGGTGGAGATGTTTGAGATATATATCTCGAACTATCTACTTCTTTTGTAAGGTCTGATGGCGTAGTGGGTTAAAGCATACTAGTTATGCCAGCTACTGGAAGGTAGTTGTGCTTTCTGGGTTCGAGTCCCACTGGTGGGTGTTATCCAAAGATTGTTAATCTTCATTTGTGGTTTATGCAAGTATAGGCTTATATATATATATATATATATATATATATATATATATATATATATATATATATATATATATATATATATATATATATATATATATATGACAATGTCAGACCACGGAGGAAAAATGAAACAGGAAATTTCCTTAAGTACTTTCGTATATTAAATACATCTTCAGAAGGTCCTTCTGAAGATGTATTTAATATACGAAAGTACTTAAGGAAATTTCCTGTTTCATTTTTCCTCCGTGGTCTGACATTGTCACATTCTTAATCACGTGTTTATATATATATATATATATATATATATATATTTATATATATATATATATATATATATATATATATATATATATATATATATATATATAAATATATATATATAATTAAATATGACCGAAAAAGTAAGATTAATAATTCTAACACGAATTTTCTCAATCTTTCGTACATTTCTTTTCACTGTTGGAGGTAAATCAAAAATCAATTCTCCAAAATTCATTTTTATTTCTAGTCTGACGCAACACGAGCGCGTTTCGTAAAACTTATTACATTTTCAAGGACTTTAGTTTACAAATACACAACTGAGTAGAACTTACGCATCTCCGATTTTATATCTACATTTTAGTGAGGTGGATGGGGTGAGGTGGCATTAATAGGGTATTAATTTCATCAACACAAGACAGAACACGAAACAAAGGGTATTGAATAGAAGTGTTTGTAGAAAGCCTATTGGTCCATATTTCTTGATGCTTCTATTTTGGAGCGGAGTTTTGAGGTGGGTATATATATATATATATATATATATATATATATATATATATATATATATATATATATATATATATATATATATATATATATATATATATATATATATATATATATATAAATATATATATATATATATATATATATATATATATATATATATATATATATATATATATAAATATATATATATATATATATATATATATATATATATATATATATATATATATATATATATATATATATATATGTCGTACCTAATAGCCAGAACGCACTTTTCAGCCAACTATGCATGGCCCAATTTGCCTAATAAGCCAAGTTTTCATGAATTATTGTTTTTTCGACTACCTAACCTACCTAACCTAACCTAACTTTTTCTGCTACCTAACCTAACCTAACCGATAGAGATAGGTTAGGTTAGGTTAGGTAGGGTTGGTTAGGTTCGGTCATATATCTACGTTAATTTTAACTCCAATAAAAAAAAATTGACCTCATACATAATGAAATGGGTAGCTTTATCATTTCATAAGAAAAAAATTAGAAAAAATATATTTATTCAGGGAAACTTGGCTTATTAGGCAAATCGGGATTTTTATAGTAGGCTGAGAAGTGCGTTCTGGCTACTAGGTACGACATAAATATATATATATATATATATATATATATATATATATATATATATATATATATATATATATATATATATATATACATATATATATGTCGTACCTAGTAGCCAGAATGCACTTCTCGGCCTACTATGCAAGGCCCGATTTGCCTAATAAGCCAAGTTTTCCTGAATTAATATATTTTCTCTAATTTTTTTCTTATGAAATGATAAAGCTACCCATTTCATTACGTATGAGGTCAATTTTTTTTTATTGGAGTTAAAATTAACGTAGATATATGACCGAACCTAACCAACCCTACCTAACCTAACCTAACCTATCTTTATAGGTTAGGTTAGGTTAGGTAGCCGAAAAAGTTAGGTTAGGTTAGGTAGGTTAGGTAGTCGAAAAACAATTATTTCATGAAAACTTGGCTTATTAGGCAAATCGGGCCTTGCATAGTAGGCTGAGAAGTGCATTCTGGCTACTAGGTACGAGATACACACACACACACACATATATATATATATATATATATATATATATATATATATATATATATATATATATATATATATATATATATATATGTGTGTGTGTGTGTGTGTGTGTGTGTGTGTGTGTGTGTGTGTGTGTGTGTGTGTGTGTGTGTGTGTGTGTATATGTTGTACCTAGTAGCCAGAACGTCGTACTCGGCCTACTATGCAAGGTCCGATTTGCCTAATAAGCGAAGTTTTCCTGAAATTATATATTTTTCTCGTTTTTCTTTTATGAAATGATGAATCGGTCCATTTCATTATTTATAAGTCAATTTCTTGAAATTTGAGTAAAACTAACGTAGATATATGACCGAACCTAACCAACCCTACCTAACCTAACCTAACCAACCCTACCTAACCTAACCTAACCTAACCTAACCTAACCTAACCTAACCTAACCTAACCTAACCTAACTTAACCTAACCTAACCAACCCTACCTAACCTAACCTAACCTAACCTAACCTAACCTAACCGAACCTAAACTAACGCAACTAAGTCAATAATTTATGTTCTTAATATAATATAATAATAATACTTAAAATAAACCAATAGGAAACAATTTATTGAAAACAAATTTGCTTGACCAAACGCGACACCCAAGACCGATTTTGGCTATTTTAACTTCTTCCAATTTCAAATATTTTCGTTATTTCTTCATTAAAAAATTCCTGGCTGCAAACTCTCAAGGTTCTGAGAAACATTCCAGAAAATATTGCTCGCTTAACCTGAATATGATGATTTGAGTCAAAATGAAGATATGAGCTCACATCTTCTTGTTGAGGTTATCTTGAGATGATTTTGGGGCTTAGCTTCCCGTCGACCAGGCCTCCTTTTTGTTACACACCGCCAGGAAGCAGCCTGTAGCAGCTGTCTAACTCCTAGCTACCTATTTACTGCTAGGTAAACAGGTGCATCAGGGTGAAAGAAACTCTGTTCATTTGTTTCCGCCTCCGGCGGGAATCGAGTCCGGAACCTTATGACTACGAATCCCGAGCGCTGTCCACTAAGCCATCAGGCCCACATTGGTAGGTTTCCTTTACAAATTGAATTTGAAACTCCTACTGATCCTGTGAATCATGATGTCTAAAAAAGACACCAGAACACCATTCTCTTCATTCTCAATTGTGAATTCAATTGACGGAAGCAGCGAAATAAGCTGAATGATAAAATCAGTCTGGTCACGGGTAACCGGCCACAGCCATAAAATATCGTCAACGTAACTATACCGCACAAAATTAGAAGGTAAAATCGTGGGTAAGATATTCGCTTCAAACGCTCGATGAGGGAACCGGCGAGAGGGAATTACCCAGCATCGTGCCAAATGTTTGTGTATAAAATGAAACATTAAAGCTGAAATAATTAACTTTAATGCACAATTTTACTAGTTCAATGTTTTTTTTATAAACACACATTAGGCATGGCGACGGGTTGGTCCCTGGTACTCTACTAGATCATCACAGTCTTGCAACTGACAGTAAACACAAGCTGCACTTGAGTAACTTACGCACTACGACCCGCGGCTGCCCTCAGGAGACAATGATGCGCGAGTGAGATTCTTGCTTACAGTGATACAAGCAACAGCAAGACGCTGGTACACAAGTGTTGCAGCAGCTGTGGTGAACCCTCGCACTACACGTGGGAGGCCTCTCTTATCTAGCCTCACGCTGATGAGCCATTATCAGCTTATCTTCGTCACTTCCTTGTGTAGCTGGTCACAGGCACAGCAGCTGCTCCTCAGCGGCACAGCAGCTGCTGCTCAGCGGCACAGCAGCTGCTCAGCGGCACTGCAGCTGCTGCTCAGCGACACAGCAGCTGCTGTTCAGCGGTACAGCAGCTGCTGCTCAGCGACACAGCAGCAGCTGCTCAGCGGCACAGCAGCTGCTGCTCAGCGACACAGCAGCAGCTGCTCAGCGGCACAGCAGATGCTGCTCAGCGACACAGCAGCAGCTGCTCAGCGGCACAGCAGATGCTGCTCAGCGGCACAGCAGCAGCTGCTCAGCGGCACAGCAGCTGCTGCTCAGCGGCACAGAAGCTGCTGTTCAGCGGTACAACAGATGCTCAGCGGCACAGCAGCGGCAAAGCAGCTGCTCCTCAGTGGCACAGCAGCTGCTCCTCAGCGACAAAGCAGCTGCTCCTCAGCGGCACAGCAGCTGCTCAGCAGCACCTCAGCTACTAGGCAGCAAGTTCTCCTGATTTGCCTGGAAGGATAAAATACAAGGTGCAAGAACTCCACCTAAGCTAACCTACCGATGCATAGAAAACCTTTAAGTCTGTGAGCTGTTATTTTCCATAGCACTACCTAATATGTACGTTGGGGACCATAAAGTACAAAGTGAGACGCATGAGTCAAGAGGACGCGTTGGTAATCACTCACTTCAGTTGTTCCAGCAGCATTTCTCTAACTTCTTCACCAAAGTACTGTACAGCAATTTCCAAGAGCACCAGAGTACTTAGTCTAACCCAAAACCCTAACCTAACTCACCCTAACCAAAGACATCCTCACTTAACACACCCTAACCTAACACACCATAACCTAACACACCCTAATCTAACACACCCTAACTTAACACACCATAACCTAACACACCGTAACCTAACACACCTTAATCTAACACAACCTAACGTAATAAACCATAACCTAACACACTGTAACCTAACACACCCTAATCTAACACACCCTAACTTAACACACCATAACCTAACTCACCGTAATCTAATGCACCATAACCTAACACACCCTAATCTAATGCACCATAACCTAACACACCCTAATACACTCTCACCTAATGCACCATCATCTAAAACACTCTACTCTAACACACCCTAACCAAACACACCCTAACCTAACACACCCTAATCTAAAACACCCTACCCTAACATCCTAATACACCATCACTTAATGTGCCCTCATCTAATACACACTAATATAACACACCCTAACCTAAGATGCCCCTAACCTAACACACCCAATTCTTAAACACCCTAACCTAACACACCCAATTCTTAAACACCCTAACCTAACACACCCAAATCTTAAACACCCTAACCTAACACACCCAACTCTTAAACACCCTAACCTAACACACCCAACTCTTAAACACCCTAACCTAACACAACATAACCTAATACACCAGAACCTTACACATTCTAATCTAAAACACACTATGATCTAATACACTGGAAGCTAAAACACCCTAAACCAACACACACTAATCTAATACACCCTAATAATTCCCCCTTATGTAAAACATTGTATCCTAACACACCCGAACGTATCTAGCACACCCCTAACATAATCTAGCACATCCTAACATAACCTAGCACACTCCAAACATAATCAAACACACCCTAACGTAACCTAGCACACTCTAACATAACCTAACACACACTAAAATAACAAGACACACCTTAACATAACCTAACACACCTTGAAGTAACCTAACAAACACTAACATAACCTAACACACCCTAACGTAACCTAACAAACCTTAACATAACCAAACACATCCAAACGTAACCTAACACTCCCTAACATAACCTAACACACACTAACACAACCTAATACACCCCTAACAACCCAGCACACCCTAACATAACCAAACACAGCCTAACATAACCTAGCACAACCTAACATAACCTAATACACCCTAACATATATCCTAACATACCCTAACATAACCTAGCACACCCCAACATAACCTAAGCCACCCCTAACATAACCCAGCACACCCTAACATAAACTAACACACCCTAACATAACATAACACACCCTACCATAACCTAACAAACATCTAACATAACCTAACACACATTAACAAAACATATCCAAGAGTAACATAACACACCCTAACATAAACTAACATATCCTAACATAACCTTGCACACCCTAATGTAACCTAACACATCTTAACAGAACCTAACACACCCTAAAATACCCTAACAAACCCTAAAATAAACTAGCATACCATAACATAACCACACTATAATATAGATTAACACACACTAACATAATTAATACACATACCCTAACTTAACATAACACACTCTAATGTAACCTACAACACCCTAACTTAACCTAACACATTCTAAAATAGCGTATCACACCCAAACGTTACCTAACTCACCGTAATATAGCCTAGCACACCCTAACATAACCTAACACATCCTAATGTAACATAACACACCCTAACTTAACCTAACACACCCTAGCCTAACCTAACACACCCTAACATAAACTAACTCACCCTAACATAACCTAACACATCCTAATGTAACGTAACACACCCTAACTTAACCTAACACACCCTAACCTAACCCAGCACACCCTAACATAAACTAACACACCCTAACATAACCTAACACATACCAACAAAACATACCCTAGTGTAACATAACACACACACCCTAATATAACCTATCTTCAGGTTATCTTGAGATGATTTCGGGGCTTTAGTGTCCCCGCGGATTGGTCCTCGACCAGGCCTACACCCCCAGGAAGCAGCCCGTGACAGCTGACTAACACCCAGGTACCTATTTTACTGCTAGGTAACAGGGGCATAGGGTGAAAGAAACTCTGCCCATAGTTTCTCGCCAGCGCCTGGGATCGAACCCAGGACCACAGGATCACAAGTCCAGTGTGCTGTATGCTCGGCCGACCCTAACATAAACTAACACACACACACACACCTTAATGTAACCTAGCACATCCTAATATAGACTAACACACCCTAACACAACCGAACGCACCCTAACATAACCTAACACACACTAACATAACCTAACACACCCTAACATAACCTAACACACCCTAACATAACCTGACACACCCTAACATAACCAAACACACACTAACATAACCAAACACACTCTAAAATAACCTAACACACCCTAACATAACCTAACACACCCTAACATAACCTAACACACCCTAACATAACCTAACACACCCTAACATAACCTAACACACCCTAACATAACATAACACACACTAACATAACCTTACACACACTAACATAACCTAACACACTCTAACATAACCTAACACACACTAACATAACCAAACACACCCTAACGTAACCTAACACACACTAACATAACCTAACACATGCTAACATAACCTGACACACCCTAATATAACCTATCACACGCTAATATAACCTAACATACCCTGGTGTGTTAGGTTATATTACACTGGTGCAAGCTATACATAAAATATAATGTAAAAAATTATATTTAATATATGATTAAATTCTGTTTTATTCCACAG
>NC_091154.1:58218264-58248264 GCF_040958095.1 Procambarus clarkii | reverse complement strand
CATATAGCCTCGGCTATCACTTCCTTATGTCCGGTCGTGATGGTCAAGCGGATTAAGGCGTCCCTGTACATACCAGTTGTGGGAGTATGGGTTCGAGTCACTTCTGGGGTGTGAGTTTTCAGTTGTATATAGTCCTGGGGACCATTCAGGCTTGTTTGCATTTGTGTTCCTCACGTGTGCCCCAAAGAATGAGGTGATTTGATAAAATGCTATGCCCAAGATTACCATCCGAGTGCCGGCGGGGAAGTGGTTCATATAGCCTCGGCTATCACTTCCTTATGTCCGGTCGTGATGGTCAAGCGGATTAAGGCGTCCCTGTACATACCAGTTGTGGGAGTATGGGTTCGAGTCACTTCTGGGGTGTGAGTTTTCAGTTGTATATAGTCCTGGGGACCATTCAGGCTTGTTTGCATTTGTGTTCCTCACGTGTGCCCCAAAGTATGAGGTGATTTGATAAAATGCTATGCCCAAGATTACCATCCGAGTGCCGGCGGGGAAGTGGTTCATATAGCCTCGGCTATCACTTCCTTATGTCCGGTCGTGATGGTCAAGCGGATTAAGGCGTCCCTGTACATACCAGTTGTGGGAGTATGGGTTCGAGTCACTTCTGGGGTGTGAGTTTTCAGTTGTATATAGTCCTGGGGACCATTCAGGCTTGTTTGCATTTGTGTTCCTCACGTGTGCCCCAAAGAATGAGGTGATTTGATAAAATGCTATGCCCAAGATTACCATCCGAGTGCCGGCGGGGAAGTGGTTCATATAGCCTCGGCTATCACTTCCTTATGTCCGGTCGTGATGGTCAAGCGGATTAAGGCGTCCCTGTACATACCAGTTGTGGGAGTATGGGTTCGAGTCACTTCTGGGGTGTGAGTTTTCAGTTGTATATAGTCCTGGGGACCATTCAGGCTTGTTTGCATTTGTGTTCCTCACGTGTGCCCCAAAGAATGAGGTGATTTGATAAAATGCTATGCCCAAGATTACCATCCGAGTGCCGGCGGGGAAGTGGTTCATATAGCCTCGGCTATCACTTCCTTATGTCCGGTCGTGATGGTCAAGCGGATTAAGGCGTCCCTGTACATACCAGTTGTGGGAGTATGGGTTCGAGTCACTTCTGGGGTGTGAGTTTTCAGTTGTATATAGTCCTGGGGACCATTCAGGCTTGTTTGCATTTGTGTTCCTCACGTGTGCCCCAAAGAATGAGGTGATTTGATAAAATGCTATGCCCAAGATTACCATCCGAGTGCCGGCGGGGAAGTGGTTCATATAGCCTCGGCTATCACTTCCTTATGTCCGGTCGTGATGGTCAAGCGGATTAAGGCGTCCCTGTACATACCAGTTGTGGGAGTATGGGTTCGAGTCACTTCTGGGGTGTGAGTTTTCAGTTATATATATATATATATATATATATATATATATATATATATATATATGTAGAGTTGGAAATTCTGTTGGACGACATATTCGACCTCGAGACACAAAAGAAGGTCACTACCAAAGATACCTTACAAGCAGAACTTATTGCAGAAGGAGGAAAGAATCGAGGCAATTACAGAAGCACCATACTGTCCCCCGAGCTCAAAGCGGCAGCTAAAAGCCTTCGTGAGAACAAGGAGATAGTTGTCAGGAGAGGTGACAAGTCGCCAATATATGTCATTCTTAAAAAAGACGAATATCAGGCGAAAATGAACATCATACTCTTTGACCAAACTAAGTTCCAAAGGGTAACGAAGGACACTACAGCCGAATTAAAAGCAAAGGTCAACAAACTGATCGAAACTGTGAACGCCAAGAAATCCGGACTCCACCTGCCAAAGATCATTGGGGAATATAAACCTGGATATGCGTATGGAAATGTCAAAACACACAAGCCTGGAAACCCACTTCGGCCAATCATTAGCCAGATACCCACACCCACGTACAGACTGGCGATGCGACTCAACGGCCTGCTGACTCCTTATGTTCCTTGCGCCTTCTGCCTGAAGTCTCCAAAGGAATTTGTTGACTTACTGCGGGGCACACGGGCCACAGGGATAAGAGCCTCGTTGGACGTAGAATCGCTGTTTACCAACGTACCTGTGGACGAGACAATCGGAATGATAGCCGACAGAGTGTATCGTGATCCAGCCTGTACTCCTCTTGACATACTAGAAAAAATTCTGAGGAAACTACTCCAATCTTGTACTAAAGAGGCACCCTTCTTGAGCCCGGATGGGCACATGTATAAGCAAGTAGATGGGGTCGCCATGGGTTCTCCCCTAGGTGTCCTGTTTGCAAACTTCTACATGGGTACCATCGAGCAAAAAGTCTTAGTCGACATGAACTTGAAACCGGCCATATACTGCAGGTATGTTGACGACATTTTTAAACAGGTACCTGATGTCAGGCATCTGCAGGAGCTGAAGGAGGCATTTGAGCAGAGTTCCGTGCTGCGTTTCACTTACGAGATGGAAAAGGATGGGAAGCTGCCCTTTCTAGATGTAACAGTCATGGAAAACTGCGGAGGTTTCCACACTGCAGTCTACACTAAGGAAACGAACATAGGAATGTGCCTAAATGCCAACAGCGACTGCCCAGACAGGTACAAGAGGAGTGTTGTTAACGCATATGTCGACCGTGCTCTCAGCCACAGCTCAGAATGGAAGCAAGTCGACGAAGAACTCTGTAGGGTAAGGCAGGTCCTAGTCAATAACGGCTTCTCCAATGGTTTCGTCGAAGACATCATAAGAAGGAAAGTGAAAAGCCATGCAACCTCTGAAGAGACAACTAACACAACACCTATACCCCTTATTAGACTATTTTACAGGAACTTCTTTTCCACAGCTCATAAAATGGAGGAAAGGGTCCTGAAAGATATTGTTAATAGAAACGTTATCCCTACAGACAAAAATCAGAGGATACAACTGACGATTTACTATAAAACCAGAAAAACGGCCAGCCTACTCATGAGAAACTCTCCAGACACAAAACAGAACGCTTTAAAAGAGACTAAAGTCGTCTATGCCTTGAAATGCCCTCTTGGGGACTGTAAGCTCCAAAAAACCCAGTATATAGGCAAGACAACAACATCTCTTTCTAGGCGTTTAACGATGCATAAGCAACAGGGCTCCATTAAGGAACATATAATCTCTTCCCACAACCAAACCATCGCCAGAGAAATCCTAGTAAACAACACAGAAATCATCGATAGATACAGCGATAGCAGGCGGCTTGACGTTTGCGAGGCACTACACATCAAGAAGTCAACACCAGCAATCAACAGCCAATTATTGCACAACTATATTCTACCCACCTCAAGACTCCGCTCCAATATAGAAGCATCAAGAAATATGGACCAATAGGCTTTCTACAAACACTTCTATTCAATACCCATTGTTTCGTGTTCTGTCTTGTGTTGATGAAATTAATACCCTATTAATACCACCTCTTGTTCTGTCTTGTGTTGATGAAATTAATACCGTATTAATGCCACCTCTTGTTCTGTCTTGTGTTAATGCCACATCACCCCTTCCACCTCACTCAAATGTAGATATAAAATCGGAGATGCGTAAGTTCTATTCAGTTGTGTATTTGTGAACTAAAGTCTTTGAAAATGTAATAAGTTTTACGAAACGCGCTCGTGTCGCGTCAGACTAGAAATAAAAATGAATTTTGGAGAATTGATTTTTGATTTACCTCCAACAGTGAAAAGAAATGTACGAAAGATTGAGAAAATTCGTATTAGAATTATTAATCTTACTTTTTCGGTCATATTTAATAATATATATATATATATATATATATATATATATATATATATATATATATATATATATATATATATATATATATATATATATATATATATATATATATATATATATATATATATATATATATATTTATATGACGTACCTAGTAGCCAGAACGCACTTCTCAGCCTAGTATGCAAGGCCCAATTTGCCTAATAAGCCAAGTTTTCATGAATTAATTGTTTTTCGACTACCTAACCTACCTAACCTAACCGAACCTAACTTTTTCGGCTACCTAACCTAACCTAACCTATAAAGATAGGTTAGGTTAGGTTAGGTAGGGTTGGTTAGGTTCGGTCATATATCTACGTTAATTTTAACTCCAGTAAAAAAAAGTTGACCTCATACATAATGAAATGGATAGCTTTATCATTTCATAAGAAAAGAATTAGAGAAAATATATTAATTCAGGAAAACGTGGCTTATTAGGTAAATCGGGCCTTGCATAGTAGACTGAGAAGTGCGTTCTGGCTACTAGGTACGACATATATATATATGATATATATGACCACTAGAGGGTGGTCCCAGCCGGACTGTTTGTGTTGTTTTGTTGGCTCTATAATGGTTGCTGGGGCTGCCAGAACATCCCACTGATTTGAACATTCAGTGAAAGCAGGATCGTGTATTCCTGCTGAATCTCTCAGGGTTGCAGGTAAAATATCTCTGACGAGGTCGTGCGATGCATGGGAGGAGGAAAGGAAGGCTGGTAGAACAATTTGGGAGGCTGTGCGGACACCAAGGCCGCCGAGTCTTACAGGAAGGGTTGCTTGCTCCCACTGAGAGTCGTCCAATGGCAGGTTCAAGACTTTCACCAGCATGGACCTCAGAAGGGTGTCATACACATGTAACTTAGGGCTGCTGTAGGCTGGAGAACATCTCAGAAAGTAGGTCAACTTAGGGAGAGACAGGCATCTTGTGAGGAGAAATATATATATATATATATATATATATATATATATATATATATATATATATATATATATATATATATATATATATATATATGTATATATATATATATATATATATATATATATATATATATATATATATATATATATATATATATATATATATATATATATATATATTAAGGAAATTCCTGTTTCATTTTTCCTCCGTGGTCTGACATTGTCATATATATATATATATATATATATATATATATATATATATATATATATATATATATATATATATATATATATATATATATATATATATATATATATGTATGTATATATATATATATATATATATATATATATATATATATATATATATATATATATATATATATATATATATATATATAGGAGTCTGATATATAAAGTGGCTAACGTGTAACACTTAGTGGACCAGCTGGAGGCTTGCGGCCCGCACAGCATTATCTATTAAAAAATAAAAAAAATATGTTTATACTTTCATGAACAGTTGACCAAACCACACACACGAAAGTGAAGGACGACGACGTTTCTGTCCGTCCTGGACCATTCTCAAGTCTATTGTGAGTACTCAGGGAAGTAGTACTGAACAGTACATGAACAGTGTTTCGCTCTTCTTGTTTTCGTGTCGCACCTCTCTAAATGCTTCACCTGCATAATTTAAATACAAATAACTGCCAACGGAATCAAGCCACTCCACCTAACTTAACCCATCCTGGACCGAATTATGCACAGAATTAAAATATACATTAACATTAACCCTGCAACAGAAATATTGTTGCACCACCTCCAGCTCAGTTTACCCTGTGTAGCTGTAGTAATCTCCTGTGTAGCTGTAGTAATCTCCTGTGTAGCTGTAGTAATCTCCTGTGTAGCTGTAGTAATCTCCTGTGTAGCTGTAGTAATCTCCTGTGTAGCTGTAGTAATCTCCTGTGTAGCTGTAGTAATCTTCTGTGTAGCTGTAGTAATCTTCTGTGTAGTTGTAGTAATCTTTTGTGTAGTTGTTGAAATCTCGTGTGTAGCTGTAGTAATCTCCTGTGTAGCTGTAGTTATCTCCTGTGTAGCTGTAGTAATCTCCTGTGTAGTTGTAGTAATCTTTTGTGTAGTTGTTGAAATCTCGTGTGTAGCTGTAGTAATCTCCTGTGTAGCTGTAGTTATCTCCTGTGTAGCTGTAGTAATCTTCTGTGTAGCTGTAGTAATCTCCTGCGTAGCTGTAGTAATCTTCTGTGTAGCTGTAGTAATCTTCTGTGTAGCTGTAGTAATCTCCTGTGTAGCTGTAGTAATCTTCTGTGTAGCTGTAGTAATCTCCTGTGTAGCTGTAGTAATCTCCTGTGTAGCTGTAGTAATCTTCTGTGTAGCTGTAGTAATCTCCTGTGTAGCTGTAGTAATCTCCTGTGTAGCTGTAGTAATCTCCTGTGTAGCTGTAGTAATCTCCTGTGTAGCTGTAGTAATGACCTGTGTAGCTGTAGTAATCTCCTATGTAACTGTAGTAATCTCCTGTGTAGTTGTAGTAATCTTTTGTGTAGTTGTTGAAATCTCGTGTGTAGCTGTAGTAATCTCCTGTGTAGCTGTAGTAATCTCCTGTGTAGCTGTAGTAATCTTCTGTGTAGCTGTAGTAATCTCCTGTGTAGCTGTAGTAATCTCCTGTGTAGCTGTAGTAATCTCCTGTGTAGCTGTAGTAATCTCCTGTGTAGCTGTAGTAATGACCTGTGTAGCTGTAGTAATCTCCTATGTAACTGTAGTAATCTCCTGTGTAGTTGTAGTAATCTTTTGTGTAGTTGTTGAAATCTCGTGTGTAGCTGTAGTAATCTCCTGTGTAGCTGTAGTAATCTCCTGTGTAGCTGTAGTAATCTTCTGTGTAGCTGTAGTAATCTCCTGTGTAGCTGTAGTAATCTCCTGTGTAGCTGTAGTAATCTCCTGTGTAGCTGTAGTAATCTCCTGTGTAGCTGTAGTAATGACCTGTGTAGCTGTAGTAATCTCCTATGTAACTGTAGTAATCTCCTGTGTAGTTGTAGTAATCTTTTGTGTAGTTGTTGAAATCTCGTGTGTAGCTGTAGTAATCTCCTGTGTAGCTGTAGTAATCTCCTGTGTAGCTGTAGTAATCTCCTGTGTAGCTGTAGTAATCTTCTGTGTAGCTGTAGTAATCTCCTGTGTAGCTGTAGTAATCTCCTGTGTAGCTGTAGTAATCTCCTGTGTAGCTGTAGTAATCTTCTGTGTAGCTGTAGTAATCTTCTGTGTAGCTGTGGTAATCTCCTGTGTAGCTGTAGTAATGACCTGTGTAGCTGTAGTAATCTCCTATGTAACTGTAGTAATCTTTTGTGTAGTTGTTGAAATCTCGTGTGTAGGTGTAGCAACAGTGCTACACCACCTCCCGATCAGTTCACCCTGTGTGTAGCTGTAGTAATGACCTGTGTAGCTGTAGTAATGACCTGTGTAGCTGTAGTAATGACCTGTGTAGCTGTAGCAACATGGCTACACCACCTCCCGATCAGTTCACCATGTGTGTAGCTGTAGTAATGACCTGTGTAGCTGTAGTAATGACCTGTGTAGCTGTAGTTATGACCTGTGTAGCTGTAGTAATGACCTGTGTAGCTGTAGCAACAGGGCTACACCACCTCCCGCACATTTAACTCTGTCTGCCTTTACAACTTCATGATATACTGATGAAAATCCTTCTTAAAAAAGTCCTTGCCATAATTGCTATCGTGTTCAGTTGGTTTGCTATTCATTCCTACAACTGTTCCACCTTTATTTGTATTCCGTGTGTATGTTTGAAAATTATATTAAGTCAAGAACAGTGTCAGAGTAAGAGAGAGTGTATGCGTGCCAGTGTATGTCAGAGACAAATTATGTCAGAGACAGTGTATGTCTTAGTGCATTCCCTAGGCAGTGTCTGTCTGTCAGTGTATGTCAGGGGGAAAGTGTATGACAGTCAGTTTATGACAGTCATTGTATGTCAGACTCAGTGTATATCAGGGGCAATGAATGTCAGAGACAGTGCATATCAGAGACAGTGTATGTCAGAGACAGTGCATGTAAGACGCAGTGTAAAACAGCGATAATGTATATCAGAGGCAGTGTATATCAGTCGCAGTGTATCTCATGGGCAGTGTATGTCAGAGAGGAACACTGTGAAGAAGAAGAGATTGTGAAGCGAGGAACTCTGTCAAGTGTGAAAGAATGTGAAGCAACTAACTCTGTGAAGTAGCAGAGAATGTGAAGCAAGGAACACTGAGAAAAAGGAGAGATTGTGAAGCAATGAACACTGTCAAATAAGAAAGATTGTGAAACGAGGAACACTGTGAAGTAGGATAGATTGTGAAGCAAGGAACACTGTGAACTAGGATAGATTATGAAGTAAGGAACACTTTGAAGAAAATTTGATTGTGAAGCAAGGAACACTGGGAAGTAGGAGAGGGAATAAGAAGCAAGTACCTCTGTGACGTAGCGGAGAATGTGAAGCAAGGAACACTGTGAAGCTGAATAGATTTTTAAGCAAGAAACATGTTAAAGCCGAAAAGATTGTGAAACAAGGAACACTGTCAAGTAAAAGAGTTTGTGCAACAAGGAACACTGTAAAATAAGAGAGAGCGTGAAGCAAGAAACTCTCTGAAGTAGGAGAAAATGTGAAGCAAGGAACACTGTGAAGAAGGATAGATTGTGAAGCAAGGAACACTCAGAAGTAGGATAGATTGTGAAGCAAGAAACACTGTGAATTAGGACATATTGTGAAGCAATGAACACTCTGAAGAAGGATAGCTTGTGAAGCAAGGAATATTCTGAAGTAGGATTGACTGTAAAGTAAGGAAAACTGTGAAGTATGATAGACTGTGAAGCAATGAACACTCTGAAATAGGATCAAAAGCAATCAAGTAGGGAGCACTGAAGTAGGACAGAATGTGAAGCAAGGAACACTCTGAAGTAGGAAATATTGTGAGGCAAGAAACATTGTGAAGAAGAAGAGAATGTGAAGCAAGAGACACCCTAAAATCGGATAAAATGTGAAGCAAGGAATACTGAAGTTGGAGAGAATGTGAAGCAAGGAATACTGAAGTTGGAGAGAATGTGAAGGAAGGAACACTGTGAATAAGGGGAGAATGTGAAACAACGAACACTGTCAAGTAAGAGATATTAAGAATCAAGGAACTCTGTGAAGTAGGAGAGAATGTGAAGAAAGGAACACTGCGAAGTTATAGGGAATGTGAAGCAAGGAACACTGTGAAGCAAAAGAGATTGGGAAGCAGGGAACACTGTGAAACAGAAGTTGTGAAGCAAGGAACACTGTAAAGTAGGAGAACATGTGAAGCAAAGAACACTGAGAAGTAGCGAAGAATGTGAAGTTATGAACGTCATGAAGTTGGAGAGAATATAGAGCTAAAAACACTCTGAAGTAGAATATATTGTGATGCAGGAAACACCCTCTGTAGCAGGATAGATTGTGAAGCAAGGAACACTGTGAAGTAGGATAGATTGTGAAGCAAGGAAAACTCTGGAGAGGGATATATTGTGAAGCAAGGAACCCTGTGAAGTTGGAGAGATTGTTAAGCAAGAAATACTGTCAAGTAAGAGAGAATGTGAACAACTATGTGAATTAGCAGAAAATATTAAGCAAGGAACATTGTGAAACTGAATTGGGTTTTAAGCAAGAAACGTATTTAAGCCGAAGAGGTTGTGAAGCAAGGAACATTATGAAAAAGCAGAGTTTGTGAAGCAAGGAACATTGTGAAAAAGCAGAGTTTGTGAAACAAGGAACACTGTCAAGTAAGAGAGATTGTGAAGCAAGGAACATTGTGAAGTAGGATAGATAGTGAAGCAAGAAACACTGTGAATTAGGATAGATTGTGAAGCAATGAACACTCTGAAAAAGGATAAAATGTGAAGGTGGGATTATTGAAATAGGACAGAATGTGAAGCTAGGAACACTGTGAAATAGGAGAGATTGTGAAGCTAGGAATACTGAATTTGGAGAGAATGTGAAGCAAGGAACACTGTGGAGAAGGTTAGATTGTGAAGCAAGGGACACTGTGAATAAAGAAAGAATGTGAAGCAATGAACACTGTCAAGTAAGATATATTAAGAAGCAATAATTCTTCTCTGAAGAAGGATAGATTGTGAAGCAAGGAACACTGTGAATGTGAATAGATTGTGAAGAAATGTACATTGTGAAGTGGGATAGATTTTGAGGAAAGCAACACTCTGAAGTAGAATAGATTGTGAAGCAAAGATCACTCTGAATTAGGATACATTGTGAAGCAAAGAACACAATGAAGTAAGATAGATTGTGAAGCAAGGATCACTGTGAAGTAGGATGGATTGGGAACCAAGGAACGCTGTAATTTAGGATAGATTGAGAAGCAAGGAAAACTCTGAAATAAGATAAAATGTGAAGTAAGGAGCACTGAAGTAGGACAGGATGTGAAGCAAGGAAAACTGCGAAGTAGGGGAGATTGTGAAGGAAGGTACACTGTGAAGGAGAAAATGTGAAGCAAGGAACACTCTAAAATCGGATAAAATGTGATGCAAGGAATACTGAAGTTGAAGAGAATGTGAAGCAAGGAACACTGTGAATAAAGAGAGAACGTGAAGCTATGAACACTGTCAAGTAAGAGATATTAAGAAGCAAGGAACTCTGTGAAGTAGGAGAGAGGAATGTTGTGAAGAAGGATGAGAGAGTGTGAAGAAAGGAAGACTGCAAAGTTAGAAAGAATGTGAAGCAAGAAACGCTGAGAAGCAAAAGAGGTTGTCAAGCAAGGAACACTGTGAAACAGAAAGTGTAAAGCAAGGAATACTGTAAAGTAGGAGAGATTGTGAAGCAAGGAACACTGTAAAGTAGAAAAGAATGTGAAGTTAGGGACCTCATGAAGTTGGAGAGAATATAGAGCAAGAAACACTGTGAATTAGAATAGAGTGTGAAGCAAGGAACACTGTGAAGGAGGAGAAATTGGGAAGCAAGCAACACTGTCAGGTAAGAGAATGTGAAGCAAACTAACTCTCTTAAGTAGCAGAGAATGTGAAACAGGTAACATTGTGAAGAAGGAGAGATTGTGTAGCAAAGAACACTGTCAATTATGAGAAATTGTGAAGCAAGGAACACAGTGAATAGGAGAGATTGTAAATCAATGAACGCTGTAAAGAAGGAAAGAATGTGACGCAAGAAACACTGTGAAGCTGGAGAGATTGTGAAGCAAGGGACACTGCGAAGCATATGAAACTGTGAAGCAAAGAACACTGTGAGGTAAGAGAGAATGTGAAGCACGGAACATTGTGAAGCAGAAGAGAACGTGAAGCAAGAAACACTGTGAAGAAGGAGAGATTTTGATGCAAGGTACACTGGAAAGAAGGAGAGATTGTGAAGCAAATATCACTTTGAAGTAGGATAGATTGTGAAGCATGGAACACTCTGAAAAAGGATCGATTGTGAAGCAGGAGAGATTTTGATGCAAGGCACACTGGAAAGAAGGAGAGATTGTGAAGCAAAGATCACTTTGAAGTAGGATAGATTGTGAATCATGGAACACTCTGAAAAAGGATCGATTGTGAAGCAGAGGAATGCTCTGAAGAAGGATAGATTGTGAAGCAAGCAACATTGTGAAGTAGGAGAAATTGTGATGCAAGGAATACTGTCAAATAAGAGAAGACGTGAAGCAACTAACTCTGTAAAGTAGGAGAAAATGTTACGAAAGGAACACTTTGACATAGGATAGATTGTGAAGAAAAGCAACACTCTGAAGTAGGATAGATTATGAATTAAGGAACACTGTGAAATAGGATTGATTATGAAGAAAAGCGACACTCCGAAGTAGGATAGATTGTGATGCAAGGCCCACTGTGAAGTAGGAAAGATTGTGAAGGAAGGAACACTCAGAAAAAGGATCGATTGTGAAGCAGGAAATGCTCTGAAGATGGATAGATTGTGAAGCAAGCAACACTTTGAAGTAGGAGAGATTGTGACGCAAGGAGCACTGTGAAGTAGGATTGATTGTGAAGAAAACAACTCTCTGATCTTGGATAGATTGTGAAACAAGGAACACTCTGAAGAAGGATACCGTGTGAAGCAAGGAACACTGTGAAGTAGGAGAGACTGTGAAGCAAGGAACACTGTTAATGAGTATAGATTGTGAAGCAAGGAACACCTTGAAGTGGGATAGATTTCGAAGAAAGCAACACTCTGAAGTAGGATAGACTGTGAAGCAAGGAAAACTCTAAAGAAGGATGGATTGTGAAGCAAGGAACGCTGTGAAGTAGGAGAGATTGTTAAGCAAGGAACACTGTCACGTAAGAGGGAACGTGAAGCAACTAACTCTGTTAAGTAGCAGAGAATGTGAAGCAAGGAACACTGTGAAGTAGCAGAGAATGTGAAGGAAGGAACACTGAATCTGAATAGATTTTTAAGCAAGAAACATATTTAAGCCAAAGAGATTGTGAAGCAAAGAGCAATCCTTTTAGAAAGGAAGTCAGCATAAGTGTTTAGAAAAGGATTCAGCACGGATACTTACAAAAAGAGACAGAATATGCGTCTAGAAAAGGAGTAAGCGCATGTGCTTTGAAAGGAAGTCAACATATGTGTTTAGATAGCGAGTCGTCACATGCGTTTAGAAAGGGAGTCTGCACATGTGCTTAGAAAGGGAGTCAGCATGTGTGTTCAGAAAGGGATTCAGTTCATGTGTTTAGAAAGAGAGTCAGAATATGTGTTTAGAAATTGAGTCAGAAAATGTGTTTAGAACGGGAGTCAGCACATTTGTTTTGAAAGGGAGTCATCATATGTTTTTAGGAATATAAGTCAGCATGTGTGTTTAGAAACGGAGTTAGCACATGGGTTGTAAAAGGGAGTCAGCAAATGTGATTAGAAAGGAAGTCAGTACGTGTGCTTAGAAAGGTGTTAGCCCATGTGCTTAGAAAGAGAGTCAGCATATGTGTAAGAAAGAAAGTCAGAATTTGTGTTTAAAAAGGGAGTCAGCACATGTGCCTAGAAAGGGAGTCAGCACAAGTGCTTAAAAAACAGTCAGCAGATGTGTTTAGAAAGGAAGTCAGCACATGCGTTTAGAAAGGGAATCAGCACATGTGTGTAGAAAAGGAGTGAGGACGTGTGCTTACAAAAAGAGAATACATATGTGTTTAGAAATGGAGTCAGCACATGTGTTTAGGAAGGGAGTCAGTACATCTGCTTATAAAGATAGTTTTGCATATATACTTATAAAGGGAGTCAGCACATGTGCCAAGAAAGGCAGTCAGCACATTTGCTTAGAAAGGGAGTGACTATATGTGCATAAAAACGGAGTCAGCACATGTGCTTAGAAAGGATGTCAGCACGTGTGTTAACAAAGGGAGATATCACATGTCCTTTGAAAGGGAGTTAGCACATGTTGTTAGAAATGGAGTCAGCATATGAGTTTAGAAAGAGAGTAAGCACATGTGCTTAGAGAGGTAGTTAGCACATGCTTTGTGAAGTGTGTCAGCACATGTGCTTAGAAAGGTGTTAGCACATGACCTTAGAAAGGAAGTCAGCATATGTTTTTTGAAAGGAAGTCTCCAAATGTGTTTAAAAGGGAGTCAGCATATGTGCGTTGTTTGGGAGTCAGCATATGTGCGTTGTTTGGGAGTCAGCATATGTGCGTTGTTTGGGAGTCAGCATATGAGTTTAGAGAGAGAAATGGCACATGTGTTAAAAGAGTCAGTACATGTGCATGGAGGGTGAATCAGCACATGTTCTTAGAAAGGAAGATAGCATATGAGTTTTAAGGGGAGTCTACACATATGCTTAGAAAGGGAGTCAGCACATGTGCTTATAAAACGAGTCAGCATAAGTTTTTAGAAAAGAAGTCAGAATATGTGTTTAGAACGTGAGTCAGCACAAGTGCATTGAAAGAAAGTCAGCATATGTAGTTAGAAAAGGTGTCAGCACATTTGTTTAGAAATAGTCAGAATATATGTTTAGAAAGAGAGTCAGCACATGAGTTTTGAAAGAGTCAGCATATATGTTATGAAAGGGGAGTCAGCATATGTGTTTAGAAACGGTTTCATCGCACATATTTTGAAATAGAGTCAGCACATGTGCTTAGAAAAGGAGTCAGCAAAGTGCTTAGATAGGGAGTCAGCTTACGTGCTTAGAAAGGGAGTCAGCACATGTGCTTAGAAAAGAAGTCAGCAAAGTGCTTAGATAGGGAGTCAGCACATATGCTTAGAAAGGGAGTCAGCACATGTGCTTATAAAACGAGTCAGCATAAGTTTTTAGAAAGGAAGTCGGCATACGTGCTTAGAAAGGGAGTCAGCACATGTGCTTAGAAAAGGAGTCAGTTAAGTGCTTAGATAGGGAGTCAGCATACGTGCTTAGAAAGGAAGTCAGCACATGTGCTTAGAAAGGTAGTTAGCATATGTGCTTTGAAAGGGTGTTAGCATATGAGTTTAGAAAAGAAGTCAGCACAAATGTTTAAAAAGGGAGGCAGTACATATGTAGAGATAGTGAGTCAGCACCTCTGCTTAGAAATGTCTCGGCTGTAAGCACCTCTGCTTAGAAAACGTCTTAGAAATTATTTGTCCTCAATACATGTCCTTAGCAAGTGAGTTTTGAAAAGGAGTCAGCACATGAGCTTAAATAGGGAGTCTGCACATGTACTTTGAAAGGTAGTCAGCATAAGTGTTTAGAAACGAAGTCAGCATATGTGTTTAGAAATGGAGTCAGCACATCATCTTAAAAAGGGAGAAGTCAGGACATATGCTGACTCCCTTTTTAGATGATTAGAAAAAAAGTCAGCACTTCATCTTAGAAAAGGCGACGGCATATGAGTTTAGAAAAAGAGAGAGCACATGTGTTTAGAACGGAAATCAACATATGTGTTTAGAAAGCGAGTCATCACATGTGTTTAGAAAGCGAGTCATCACATGTGTTTAGAAAGAAAGTCTACACATGTGCTTAGAATGTTAGTCAGCATGTGTGTTTAGAAAGGGATTCAGTTCATGTGTTTAGAGAGTCACATGTGTTTTGATAGGGAGTCAGCACATGTGTTTAAAGACGGAATCAGCACATGTGTTGTAAAAAGGATTCAGCACATGTGCTTAAAAAAGGAATCAACACATGTGCTTAAAAGGGAGTGTCTGCACATTTACTTTGAAAGGTAGTCAGCATAAATGTTTAGAAAAAAATCAACATATGTGTTTAGAAAGAGAGGCAACACATGTGCTTAGAAAGAGAGTTAGTATATGTGCTTGGAAAGGGAGTCAGCATCTGTGTTTAGAAATGGAGTCAGTACGTGTATAGGGATAGTGAGTCAGTACATGTATAGGGATAGTGAGTCAGCACATGTCCTTAGCAAGGGTGTTTAGGAAGGAAGTCAGCACATGTGCTAAGAAAAGAAGTCAGCACATGTACTTAAAAAGAGAGTCAGCATATGTGCTTAGAAATGGAGTCAGCATAGGTGTTTAGAAAAAATATCAGCTAATGTGTTTAGAAAGAGTCAGTACATGTGCTTAGAAAGATAGTCAGCACACTAGACACATATGCTGACTCTCTTTCTAAACACATGTGCTGACTCATTTTCTAATCACATATGCTGACTCTTCCTAAGCACATTGACTGATTCTCTTCCTGTACACATGTGCCGACTTCCTTTCTAAACACATATGCTGACTTTCTTTGAAAGCACATATGCTGACTCACTTTCTAAACACATATTCTGACTCCTTTTTAAACATTATATGCTGACTCTCATTCTAAGCGCATGTGCTGATTCCATTTCTAAACACATGTGACTTCTCTTTTTGTAAGCACATATGCTGACTTCCTTTCTAAACATATGCTGACTCCCTTTCTACATACATGTGCTGACTCCCTTTGAAACATTATGTTCTGAGTCCCTTTCTAACCTCATGTGCTGACTCCTTTCTAAACATATTTGCTGACTCAATTTCCAAGCATACGTGCTGACTCCCTTTTCATGCAAATTTACTGAATCTCTTGTTAAGCACATGTGCTGACTCTCTTTCTAAACTCATATGCTGACTCCCTTTCTATGCACATTTGCTGACTCTTTTTCTAAACACATATGCTCACTCCCTTTCTAAAAACATTTGCTGACTCCCTTTCTAAGCACATGCGATGACTTCCTTTCTAAGCACCTGTGCTGACTCACTTTCTAAACACATGTGATGACTCCTTATCTAAACACATCTGTTGACTCTCTTTCTAAACACATGTGCTGGCTCCTTTTCTAAACACATATGCTGACTCTCTTTCTAAGCACATGTGCTGGCTCCTTTTCTAAACACATATGCTGACTCTCTTTCTAAGCACAGTGATTTAGCACATGTGCTTAGAAAGGAAGTCAGCAAATGTGCTTAGAAAATGAGTTAGCACATCGTCTTAGAAAGGGAATCAGCATATGAGTTTAGAAAGAGAGTCAGGACGTGTGTTTAGAAAGAGAGTCATCACATGAGTTTATATATATGGAGTCAACACATATGTTTAGAAAGGGAGTCATCACATGTAATTAGAAAAGGAGTCAGTACATGTGTTTAGAAAGAGTCAGCAAATATATATGTAAAATATGATCCCTTGATACTGTTTCAGTAAGACCAAACCGATGATATTTTTCTGATTGTAAATAATTGCTTACGCCTCCAGAGTTCAGAAAATAGTTTTTTTCCTTAAAATTTGCTCTGACCTTTATCAAATAAATTTTAGGAAGACGTCGTGCCGGGATCTGAAGGTCCCTAAAGTTTCTTGGTCCCGACTCACCTAAAGTTTTGGAGACTTATGTAATAAAGTCATATGTCGGCAGCCTTCAGCTTACTACAAGACGTCCTGTCTAAGCGGCCTAGGAAAAGATCCAAGCAAAGTTTGAAAGGAATAACAACCATTTTCAATACTCTAAGGCATGAGCCATCAGGCAATACACTTGCAAGGGACACAAAATACCTATTTCTTACATAGTCCTGGGGTTCGTATCCTGGCCGGGGAGGATTTACTGGGCGCAAATCCTTGACTGTAGCCTCTGTTTAACTCAACAGTAAAATGTGTACTTGGTTGTAAAAACGAATCTTCGTGGGGATCGTATTCCAGGGACCTGCCCGAAACGCTACGCGTACTAGTGGCTGTACAAGAATGTAACAACTCTTGTATATATCTAAAAAAAATAGTGTATTGAAACCCGCCAAACACACAACGAAGGTTCTTGTTGCACCGTTCGAACAATTGTAACACCTATCAAGTTGTAACATCTTTTAACACGATGTAACCACCTTGTAACATAATGTAACCACCTTGTAACATAATGTAACCACCTTGTAACACGATGTAACCACCTTGTAACACGATGTAACCACCTTGTAACATAATGTAACCACCTTCTAACATAATGTAACTACCTTCTAACACAATGTAACCACCTTCTAACACGATGTAACCACCTTGTAATACAATGTAACCACCTTCTAACACAATGTAACCACCTTCTAACACGATGTAACCACCTTCTAACACGATGTAACCATCTTCTAACTCGATGTAACCACCTTCTAACACGATGTAACCATCTTCAAACACGATGTAACCACCTTCTAACACGATGTAACCACCTTCTAACACGATGTAACCACCTTCTAACACGATGTAACCATCTTCTAACTCGATGTAAACACCTTCTAACACGATGTAACCACCTTCTAACACGATGTAACCATCTTCTAACTCGATGTAACCATCTTCTAACTCGATGTAACCACCTTCTAACACAATGTAACCACCTTCTAACACGATGTAACCATCTTCTAACTCGATTTAACCATCTTCTAACTCGATGTAACCACCTTCTAACTCGATGTAACCACCTTCTAACACGATGTAACCATCTTCTAACTCGATTTAACCATCTTCTAACTCGATGTAACCACCTTCTAACTCGATGTAACCATCTTCTAACTCGATGTAACTACCTTCTAACACGATGTAACCATCTTCTAACTCGATTTAACCATCTTCTAACTCGATGTAACCACCTTCTAACTCGATGTAACCACCTTCTAACTCGATGTAACCATCTTCTAACTCGATGTAACTACCTTCTAACACGATGTAACCACCTTCTAACACGATGTAACCACCTTCTAACACGATGTAACCACCTTCTAACACGATGTAACCACCTTCTAACACGATGTAACTACCTTCTAACACGATGTAACTACCTTCTAACACGATGTAACCACCTTCTAACACGATGTAACCATCTTCTAACTCGATGTAACCACCTTCTAACACGATGTAACCACCTTCTAACACGATGTAACCACCTTCTAACACGATGTAACCATCTTCTAACTCGATTTAACCATCTTCTAACTCGATGTAACCACCTTCTAACACGATGAAACCACCTTCTAACTCGATGTAACCACCTTCTAACTCGATGTAACCACCTTCTAACTTGATGTAACCACCTTCTAACTCGATGTAACCATCTTCTAACTCGATGTAACCACCTTCTAACTCGATGTAACCACCTTCTAACTCGATGTAACCATCTTCTAACTCGATGTAACTACCTTCTAACACGATGTAACCATCTTCTAACTCGATTTAACCATCTTCTAACTCGATGTAACCACCTTCTAACTCGATGTAACCACCTTCTAACTCGATGTAACCATCTTCTAACTCGATGTAACTACCTTCTAACACGATGTAACCACCTTCTAACACGATGTAACCACCTTCTAACACGATGTAACCACCTTCTAACACGATGTAACCACCTTCTAACACGATGTAACTACCTTCTAACACGATGTAACTACCTTCTAACTCGATGTAACCACCTTCTAACTCGATGTAACCACCTTCTAACACGATGTAACCACCTTCTAACACGATGTAACCACCTTCTAACACGATGTAACCACCTTCTAACACGATGTAACCACCTTCTAACACGATGTAACCACCTTCTAACACGATGTAACCACCTTCTAACACGATGTAACCACCTTCTAACACGATGTAACCACCTTCTAACACGATGTAACCACCTTCTAACACGATGTAACTACCTTCTAACACGATGTAACTACCTTCTAACACGATGTAACTACCTTCTAACACGATGTAACCACCTTCTAACACGATGTAACCACCTTCTAACACGATGTAACTACCTTCTAACACGATGTAACTACCTTCTAACACGATGTAACCACCTTCTAACACGATGTAACCACCTTCTAACACGATGTAACCCCCTTCTAACACGATGTAACCACCTTCTAACACGATGTAACTACCTTCTAACACGATGTAACTACCTTCTAACACGATGTAACCACCTTCTAACACGATGTAACCACCTTCTAACACGATGTAACCACCTTCTAACACGATGTAACCACCTTCTAACACGATGTAACCCCCTTCTAACACGATGTAACCACCTTCTAACACGATGTAACCACCTTCTAACACGATGTAACCACCTTCTAACACGATGTAACTACCTTCTAACACGATGTAACTACCTTCTAACACGATGTAACTACCTTCAAACACGATGTAACCACCTTCTAACACGATGTAACCACCTTCTAACACGATGTAACCACCTTCTAACACGATGTAACTACCTTCAAACACGATGTAACTACCTTCTAACACGATGTAACCACCTTCTAACACGATGTAACCACCTTGTAACACGATGTAACCACCTTCTAACACGATGTAACCACCTTCTAACACGATGTAACCCCCTTCTAACACGATGTAACCACCTTCTAACACGATGTAACCACCTTCTATTAAAAATTAACACCATCTAACATGTCAATAAACATAATAAAAACATGTTGTAACACTTTCAAACAAGTTGAAACACCTTCTAACACGTTAATAACACGTATAATAACAAGTTGTTACACATTATAACAAGTAATAACACCTTCTAACAGGTTATAAAACATAGTAACAACAAGTTGTTACACCTTTAACAAGTTGTAACAACTGCTAACACGACATAAAAAAATAAATACAGCAAGTTATTACACGTTCTAACACGTTGCCACACCTTCTAACAAGTGGTTACACCTTCTAACAAGTGGTTACACCTTCTAACAAGTGTTACACCTTCTAGAACGTTGTAAGACATTCCAACAAGTTGTTGTTACGCCTTCTAACAAGTTTTAACACCTTCTAACACGTCACCAAAAGATAATAACAACACGTTGTAACAACTTCTAAGCAGTTGTAACAGCTTATAACAAGATGTTACTCTTTTTAACAAGTTGTAACACCTTCTTACAAGTTGTTACAGTTGCTTCACGTTCTAACACTCATTAATCATTTTCTTACATGTTGATATCAATTCAAACAAATTGTTACAACTTCTAACAAGTTGTTTCAATTTCTAACAGGTTGCTAAACCTTCTAACAAGTTGTTACAACTAAGAACAAGTTGTAAAACCTTCTAATTTGGTGAAACACCTTCTCACAGAATGTTACGCCTTCTAACAATCTAACACGTCATAAAATCATAACAAAACTCTGAATCATGTTGAAATAAAGTAACAGTGGGACCGTTACGTTTGTGTGTTTCTAAGTACAATGATTAGCATAGCATTATTGGTTGTTCAAATTCAATAATATTACTAATACTATGATTTAATTATGATTACAGGTGTACAGGTGTAACAGGTACACACTGTGACGCACGTGTGCTGAAGGTGCCAGTGTCGGCCACGATAGCAACCTGGCTTCTTTCCCTGTGACAAAGAACACAATGAATCTCCTCATACTCAGCCTTGATTCACAATCTCTCCTACTTCACAGTGTTTCTTGCTTCACAATCTCTCCTACTTCACAGTGTTCCTTGCGTCACAATCTCTCCTACTTCACAGTGTTTCTTGCATCACAATCTATCCTACTTCAGAGTGTTTCTTGCTTCACAATCTATCCTACTTCACAGTGTTTCTTGCGTCACAATCTCTCCTACTTCACAGTGTTTCTTGCTTCACAATCTATCCTACTTCAGAGTGTTTCTTGCTTCACAATCTATCCTACTTCACAGTGTTTCTTGCGTCACAATCTCTCCTACTTCACAGTGTTCCTCGCGTCACAATCTATCCTACTTCACAGTGTTTCTTGCTTCACAATCTATGCTACTTCAGAGTGTTTCTTGCTTCACAATCTCTCCTACTTCACAGTGTTTCTTGCTTCACAATCTATCCTACTTCAGAGTGTTTCTTGCTTCACAATCTATCCTACTTCACAGTGTTTCTTGCGTCACAATCTCTCCTACTTCACAGTATTCCTTGCTTAACAATCTATCCTACTTCAGAGTGTTTCTTGCTTCACAATCTATCCTACTTCACAGTGTTTCTTGCGTCACAATCTCTCCTACTTCACAGTGTTCCTCGCGTCACAATCTATCCTACTTCACAGTGTTTCTTGCTTCACAATCTATGCTACTTCAGAGTGTTTCTTGCTTCACAATCTCTCCTACTTCACAGTGTTCCTTGCGTCACAATCTATCCTACTTCAGAGTGTTTCTTGCTTCACAATCTCTCCTACTTCACAGTGTTCCTTGCGTCACACTCTATCCTACTTCAGAGTGTTTCTTGCTTCACAATCTCTCCTACTTCACAGTGTTCCTTGCGTCACAATCTATCCTACTTCACACTTTTCTTTACTTCAAATCTATCAAACTTCTCAGTGCTCCTCGCTTCACAATATATTCTTCTTCAGAGTGTTCCTTGTTTCACAGTCTATCCAAGGTCAGTGAATTGCTATCTTCACAATCTATCCTACTTCACAGTGTTCCTTGATTAACAATCTATCCTACTTCACAGTGTTCCTTCTTTCACAATCTATCCTACTTCACTGTGTTCCTTGCTTCACAATCTATCCTGCTTCACAGAGTTCCTTGCTTCACAATCTCTCCTACTTCAAAGTGTTCCTTGCTTCACAATCTATCCTACTTCACTGTGTTCCTTGCTTCACAATCTATCCTGATTCCCAGTGCCTTACTTCACAATCTATCTTACTTCGGAGTGTTCCTTGCTTCAAAATCTATCCTAATTCACAGTGTTCTTTGCTTCACATTCTCTCCAACTTCACAGTGTTCCTTGCTTCACACTCTATCCTTCTTCAGAGTGTTCCATGCTTCACAATCTCTCCTTCTTCGTAGTGTTCCTTGCTTCAAAATCTATCCTAATTCACAGTGTTCTTTGCTTCACATTCTCTCCAACTTCACAGTGTTCCTTGCTTCACACTCTATCTTTCTTCAGAGTGTTCCATGCGTCACAATCTCTCCTTCTTCATAGTGTTCCTTGCTTCACATTATCTCCTACTTCAGTGTTGCATGCTTCATAATCTATCCCACTTCACAGTGTTTCTCCTAACTAATTCAATGGCTGTCCTGAATCTCTGTATTAGTTCCTCACTCCTAACTCGTCCAACATCATTACCCCCTGCACTAATGCAAATAATGGGTTTGTTTCCATTTCCCGTCATAATATCATTCATGTTTCCAACAATATCACCAATTCCAGCTCCCGGATAGCAAACCCTTAATCTGTTCCCCCTATCTCTGGCACAAAACGTTCTGTCTAAATACCTCACCTGGGAATCTCCCACAACCAAAATTCGCTTCGATTCTCCCTTTTCCTTTCGAGCAGTTTGAGAGACCTGCGCTTCAATGCTCCTCGTTACTTTGTCATTGCCTCCTCGCTGAACAACAGGTTCACCACAGCACTCGTCCTCTAATACGTCAAATGCGTTAAAAGTCCTTAGGTGTAGGCTATTAGTTGTCGGTTTTGCCAAGGTCTTCTTAAGACCCCTGTCTTTCACAACTTGCCAAGACGAGGTCTTCTTAATACTGGTCCCGTCAGTCCTTCTTAATGAGGTCCCATCAACACTGGCCTCCTCCTTAGTTTCCTCTCGAAGTCTCAGCCGTCGTACCTCCTCCCGCAGAGAATCCATCTCTGCTCTCAGAGCTCCAACCAGACTCACCAAATCCTTCACTAATCCTTCCATTATTGCAATGATTAGTATAAATTGGATAAGTTTAGATTTAGGAAAGACTTGGGTAAATACTGGTTCAGTAACAGGGTTGTTGATTTGTGGAACCAATTGCCGCGTAACGTGGAGGAGGTGGGGTCCCTCGATTGTTTCAAGCGCGGGTTGGACAAGTATATGAGTGGGATTGGGTGGTTATAGATAGGAGCTGCCTCATTATGGGCCAATAGGCCTTCTGCAGTTACCTTTGTTCTTAAGTTCCACTTTCAACATTTTCCCACTCGACTTAACCCCATTTGTACAAACTCTCTCTTTCCTTTGGTATAGTCATGCCCTAATCCAACTTAATATAGCGCTGCATAATGCAAGAAAAATGACAGGTTGGATAACAAGAACTTTTCACACTAGAGATGCTATACCGATGATCATACTTTTCAAAACGCTTGTGCTCTCTAGAGTGGAGTACTGCTGCACAATGACAGCACCTTTCAAAGCTGGAGAAATTGCTGACCATTAGAGCATGCAGAGATCCTTTACTGCTAGAATCCACTCAGTAAAACATCTAAACTATTGGGACCGACTAAAGAGCCTAAATCTGTACTCCCTTGAGCGCAAGCAGGAGAGATACATAATAATCAGTCCAGCAACCAGGAGGCCTGGTCGACGACCGGGCCGCGGGGACGCTAAACCCCGGAAGCACCTCAAGGTAACCTCAAGGTAAGGTAAGCACCCCGAATATCATAAGCCTCTATCTTCTTAATCAATCTTTCATGTTGCACTGTGTCACTGTATCATATGTACTGACACCCTTTCTAAGCACATGTCCTGACTCCCTTTTTAAGCACATGTGCTGACTCTCTTTGTAAACACATGCTGACTTCGTTTCTAAACACTTATGATGAAAATCTTTCAAAGCACATGGGTTGACTCCCTTTCAAAGCACATGTGCTGACTCCCTTTCAAAGCACATGTGCTGACTCCCTTTCTAAACCCATATGCTGACTACCTTTCTAAACTCATGTGCTGATTCACTTTCCATGCACATGTACTAACTCCCTGTCTTAAAACATGTGATGAATCTCTAAACTCATATGCTGACTCACTTTCTAGGACTATGTGATGACTCCCATTCTAAGCACATACGGTGACTCACTTTCAAAGCAAATGTGCTGACTGCATTTCTAAGTACATATTCTAACTACCTTTCTAATCACATATGCTGACTTCTTTACTAACACTTAATCTGACTCCCTTTAAACTACACTACACTACACACAGAAATCACAATAGCGTGATGCATCAATGAACAAATCCACAAGGGCCGTGACGAGGATTCGAACCTACGTCCGAGATGATCCCAGACGCTGCCTTACTCGACTGAGCTACGACATGGTCAAAAGAGTTGAAACCGAAGTTCTACTGAACTTACTGGATCCTGCAGTCACTCCGAGACACAACCCAGGGTGTTACACAACTCCCCCATGCACTCGAGCTATGTCAATAGGCCGTTCTACCTCTTCGCCCTTACTTCATTACATACAGAAATCACAATACCGTGTTGCATCAATGAACAAATCCACAAGGATTTGTGGATTTACTGGATCTTACTGGATCCTGCAGTCTCTCCGAGACACAACTTTGTTTCTGACTCCCTTTCTAATCACATGTGCTAACTCCCTTCCTAGACACATACAGTGACTCCGCTTCGAAACACATGCATACTCTTTATGTAAGCACATGTCTTGACTCCTTTTCCTCACACATGTGCTGTTTCCCTTTCTAAACACATAAGCTTACGCCCTTTTTAAGCACATGTGCTGACTGCATTTCTAGGGACTTGTGCTGACTCTTTTTAAACACATATGCTGACTTTTTTTCTATACACCAATGCTAATTCTTTTACTAAACACTTGTGCTAACTCCCTTTCTAAAAGTATATGCTGACTTCCGTTCTAAACACATGTGCTGATCCCCTTTCTAAGCACATGTGCTGAATCCCCTCTCTGATAAACACATGTGGTAACTACCTTTCTAAACACATGTGGTAACTACCTTTCTAAACAAATTTGTTGTCTCCCTTTCTAAGCACATGTGCTGTCTCCTTTTTTAATCACATGTGCTGATATCTTTTCTAAATACATATGATGTCTCACTTTCTAAGTTTATGTGCTAACTCACTTTCTAAGCATGTGCCGATTTCTTTTCTAAATACATATGCTGACTCACTTTCTAAGCACATGTGCTGACGCCCTTTCTAAACATATGTGCTGACTCACTCCTAAACATTATATGCTGACACCTTTTCTAAGTACATATTCTGAATCCTTTCTAAACACATAAGCATATTCTTTTTGTAAGCACATATCCTTTCTCCTTTTCTACACACATGTGCAGAATTCTTTCCTAAACACATATGCTGACTCCCCTTCTAAGCACATGTGATGACTCCCTTTCTAAGCACATGAGTTGTCTGTCTTTATAAGAACATGTGCTGACTTTCTTTCTAAGCACATGTGCTGACTTCCTTTCTAAACACATGTGCAGACTTCCTTTCTAAACACATGAGCAGACTTCCTTTCTAAACACCTGTGATGATTTCTTTTCTAAATACATATGATGTCTCACTTTCTAAGCACATGTAATGATATATTTTCTAAATACATATACCGATTCACTTTCTAAGCACATTGCTGACTCACTTTCTAAACAACAATCTAATTGCCTTTCTAAATACATGTGCTGACTTCCTTTTTTAACACATATGCTGATTCACATTCCATGCACATGTACTGACTCCCTTTCTTATCCCATGTGCTGACTCTCTTTCTAAATTTATATGCTAACCTCCATCCTAAGCACATGTGCTGACTCCCGTTTTAAACACATATGCTGACTTCCTTTCTAAACACAAATGTTGATTTCCTTTCAACGCACATATGCTAACAAGTTTTATCTAAACACATGTGTCTAGAAAGGGAATTAGCATATGTGTTAAGAAAAATAGTCGGTATATGTGTGTTTAGAAACAGAGTCAGCACATATGTAGTGAAAGGGAGTCATAACATGTTCTTAAAAAAGAAGTCAGCATATGTGCTTGAAAAGGGATGAAAAGGAAAAGAGCTGTCTCTTTTTCTAACGACATATACTGACTCATTTTATAAACATATATATTTGTAAAAGGGAGCCGGTCGGCCGAGCGGACAGCACACTGGACTTGTGATCCTGTGGTCGCGGGTTCGATCCCGGGCGCCGGCGAGAAACAATGGGCAGAGTTTCTTTCACCCTATGCCTCTGTTACCTAGCAGTAAAATAGGTACCTGGGTGTTAGTCAGCTGATACGGGCTGCTTCCTGGGGGTGGAGGCCTGGTCGAGGACCGGGCCGCGGGACACTAAAGCCCCGAAATCATCTCAAGATAACTTCAAGATAACAACCAGATCCCTTTCGCAATCCGACTTCGCAATTTCAACACCATCCAGCTCGTATCTTGTAACTCTATCATCATTACCTAGCCTCAGAACTTTACATTTATCAGCATTAAACTGCATCTGCCAATCTTTTGACCATTTCAAAACCCTATTTTGATCAACTTGAAATGCTAGTGAGTCTTCTTCCGTGTTAATTTCCCTACCGATTTTTATATTATCGGCAAATTTGCAAATGTTGCTACTCAAACCTGAATCTAAATCATTTATATATATTATAAACAACAGAGGTCCCAGGACAGAGCATTGAAGCCCTCCACTAACAACATTATCCAACTCTGACTTAACCCCATTTGTACTAACTCTCTGTTTACTTTGGAATAGCCAATGCCCTTATCCAACTTAATATAGCACCCCCAATGGGCAATAATCCAACTTAATATAGTACCCCCACATGGGCTTAGAAAGGAAGTCAGTACGTATATTTAAAAGGTATTAACACATATGCTTAGAAAGGGAGTTAACATATGTGTTTTGAAAGGAAATCAGCATGTGTGTTTAAAAAGGGAGTCAGCAGATGTGCTTAAAAATTGAGTCAGCACATGTGCTTAGAAAGGCAGTCAACACATGTGCTTAGAAAGGGGGTCAGCACGTGTGTTTAGAAAGGGAATCAGCATAAATGTTTAGGAACGGAGTCAGCACATGTGTTGTGAATGGGAGTCAGAAATGGGCCTTGCATAATAGGCTGAGAAGTGCGTTCTGGCTGCTAGGTACGACATATATATATATATATATATATATATATATATATATATATATATATATATATATATATATATATATATATATATATATATATATATATATATATATATATATATATATGTTTCATTGAATATGACCGCATATTCTGTATTTATTATTTTCTGGTTTAGGGCTTCTATCCCTCTAACTATTTTCTTAGCATCAGGGCTTAATTGGAATAGGAGTTCTCCAAAACTCATTTTCGTACTTTTAAGGTGAAGAAAAGAAGTGATTTACTATAGAGTGTATTACACTTATTTGTATAATTTGCACGACGTTTCGAACCTCCATGGTTCATTCTCAAGTGAACAGATCTTACAATACTAGTTGATTTTATACCCGCATTAGGTCAGGTGATAATACAATGAAGGTGAAAAACACCTTGCACCTTGCTACTTGCAGAAGCAGGGAAAAAACGAGGAACATATTCATCTACAATCTTAACCCCACGACTCAAAGAAGCAGCGAAACAACTAAAAAATCTGAAAGACGTAACAATAAGAAAAGCCGACAAAACAGCAGCATATGTATTGATTCCTACCCATGAATACATGAACAAAATTAGCGACATCCTAAGTGACGACTCCAAATTTCAACGAATCACGAGGAACCCCGTAGAAGACCTTAAGCGGAAAGTAAACAAAACAATTACAGCAATCAACGCAAAGAAAGGTAGTGTGCATTTCAATAAACTTCAAGGCGACTATGGCTTAGGATATGCCTACGGCAATGTTAAGACGCATAAACCAGGTAACCCACTACGCCCTATAATCAGCCAAATACCAACCCCAACTTATCACCTGGCAAAGAAACTCAATGAACTCCTAACTCCATACACTCCAAGTAAGTTTAGTCTACAATCATCAGCAGATTTCCTAGAATTGATCAAATCTACCCAGCCCGATGGAATCATCGCTTCCCTGGACGTTGAATCCCTTTTTACCAACGTCCCAGTCGACACAACCATAGGAATGATACTGGACAGAGTATACAGAGACGAGAGCACCCCCAAATTAGACATACCTGAGCCACACTTGAAAAGTCTTCTCGAAGCATGTACAAAGGAAGCCCCTTTCATCAGTCCACAAGGAGACATGTATTTACAAATAAACGGAGTAGCAATGGGCTCCCCCTTAGGAGTTTTATTTGCTAATTTTTATATGGGAACCATCAAGATAGGGTCTTCAGTAGCAGACAAAAACCAACTGTATACTGCCGTTATGTAGATGACATATTCGTAATAGTAAAAGACTCAGATGAACTAATTGACCTAAAAAGACACCTAGAGAGAGAGTCAGTACTCCGATTTACACATGAAAATAGTGAAAATAACAGTCTGCCATTCTTGGATGTACTAATAACAAAAACAGGAACCTCTTTAAGCACCAACGTATATACCAAGCCCACCAACATAGGATTATGCCTGAACGGTAGAAGTGAGTGCCCCCAAAGATACAAAGCCAGTGTTCTCAATGCTTATATTCGTCGAGCGCTTACCCACTGCTCTGAATGGAGCAACGTGAGTAGAGAGTTTGAAAGAGTAACTCAGGTATTGGTGAACAACGGATATAGCAACGCGGAAATAAACGCTGCTATAAGAAGACACTTGGACCGTTGGTATAATTCAGAACCTAGAACAGAAACCACAACACCCCCAATAAAATTATATTACAAATCAACCATGCACAGTGAACATATAAAAGAGGAAAGAATAATGAAAGAAATAATCCGTAAAGGAGTAAAAAGCACTACTCCTAACCAAAACATAAACCTGATAATATTCTACAAAACCAAGAAGACTTCCGAACTCCTTATCAAAAACAGCCCGAAGCCGACGGAGAACCCTCTACAGCAGTCAAGCGTTGTATACATGTACACTTGCCCCCACGAAGGATGTAACCTTCAATGTAAGTACATAGGTATGACGTCGACCAAGCTGACGAGGCGTTTGACATGCCATCTTCAATCTGGTGCCCCTAGGAATCACATGAGACAAGCCCATGACATTACTCTAACAAGAGAAATGTTGAACAAGAATACTACACTATTGTTATTTTAAACAAGGAGGAATATATTTCGAAAATGAATGATCTCCTCCTAGATTCTTCAACGTACACTAAGCTTAGGAAAAATCCTCTTGAGGACATCATCAAGTTCTTCAATAGTAGCTTGAGGAAGTTGTTAAGTAAACATAAAGATCTTCTTAATCAATTTACTACTTCATCACCTTCATTACCATATCTATATGGTCTTGTCAAGACGCATAAGCCTAACAATCCCATGAGACCTATCATCAGTTCTGTGGGATCCATTTCTTACAAACTCTCCAAATGGCTTACCAAAATCTTGTCCCCTTTGTTAGGAACTATCTCCTCTTCTCATTTGACAAATTCTCTTGATTTAGTTAACAAATTGAATAGTGTTCCTGTCACTCCTGATGTAAAGTTAATCAGTTTTGACGTTTGTTCCTTGTTCACAAAGGTACCGGTCGATGATATTCTCGATTATCTTGCTCGTGAACTAATGAGCCATGACTTACCTCTTTCTGCTGATATTATTGTCAGTCTTGTTAAGTTGTGCATTAAAGAATGTAAATTTACCTTTAATAATGAGTATTATTTACAGACTTTTGGAATGGCAATGGGGAATCCTCTATCGCCATTGCTCTCAAACCTGTACATGGAATTCTTTGAAAAGAAATTTGTTTTAAATATAACTCCTGGAATCATTCCTTGGTTTAGATATGTTGATGATATCTTGTGTATTTGGCCTTCAGATGTAAACACAGACGAATTTGTAGCCAAACTTAATGACCAAGTCACCTCCATAAAATTTACTATGGAGACTGAAATTGATAAATGTTTGCCATTCTTAGATGTGCTTATTCATAGGGAAAACTCTTCATTAAAGTTTAGTGTTTACAGAAAACCTACGAACAATTTATCTTATGTTCATTATTTTTCAGGGCATAAATACAATGTAAAAAAGTCAATTTTTTCTTCAATGTATCTAAGAGCTCTTCGAGTTGTGAGTCCAGAATTCTTAG